>NW_017100086.1:38861-199642 GCF_001412225.1 Nicrophorus vespilloides | reverse complement strand
CGTTTCTCTCAAAGCTGGCGATTCTCTGCAGGGTGCATTGGGAGGTTGACGTTGAGACTGACACGAAATACATAAAATGGAGGAATGGACTCAATCTTATCGCGGAATACAAGGTCTTGCCCATCATTATGTATTTGATGAAGAAAGAGAGCGTTTTAGATGCGAGAAGCACTGATAATTGCTACATCATTAATAAGATAAAAACATTGTATAAAATTCTAAACGAGTGCATTTCTAGAATGATAGATAATTTGCAAGGAGTTTACTCACAGGCTCCGAATAGTTTTTTAAATCATTTTGATTAATTTGTACAAACTGTTTTAGTTAAGGATTTCGGCGCCTTTGAATCAATTGATTTGAATGATAATTTCTATTCGGTTATATTATTTTATTCTCATTCATATTTAGTTTTCTTCCTTTTTGTTTTTCTAGAATATATATTTCATTGTATTGTTTCATTTGATTTTAATTTAGTTTTATTTTTTGTTATAGAATTAATTTTGATTTCGCTTTTATTTTATCCAATAAATGTGTATTGTAATTGTAAGGTAAACCATACGTTTTTTGAAATTTAACAAAAATTGAATAATTTTTAGAATTTAAGTTTTAGTTTATAAGGAAATAATTACGATTTGAATTATTGAGATTCAATTAATAATTACAATAAAAAAAATATTAAAAAAATGCACATATTTTAGCTTGAAAATTCCCTACAAAAAAAAAAAAAAATCATCTGCATAAATTTTGGATTTTTGAAAAAAAAAAAAAAACAAATAACATCGAAAGTAATACTCATCCAAGCAAAGATTTCTTCCATTCAATGAGTTTTATAAACTTCGAAATTAATTGGTACAAGTTCCAATTATTTTTCCACGAGTTACCACAGATGTGTGAGAATTTGCATTGTTTTTGGTGAAACACGATTTGCCAATTTGTCTCCAGTTTAATTAGTTGTTGACAGAAAACATCATTAATTGATCGTTTGTTTCCTTCGATGTAGCTCGAACTAAACAAACATTCTGAATCTGTAACTTAAATTCTTGCAAATAATACATAATTGCATTCAAAATGTTTACTAGTTGTAATATATTCGAACTTCGCAATTAATTTAGTGATTAGCATTTACATGATTTAAATGATTGCAAAATTATTTAACCATTTATATTATACAAATTTAAACATAATTATCAATTTATAATAATGCTAGCTAAACATATTTACAGTATGATCTCAATTAATGCTGATTCAATATAACTCAAACCCTAAACCTAAATAAAAAATAATGTTAAAATAATTTCATTTTGCTGAAAATACATTTTTAGCGCTAAACGAGGTTTAACTGCAACTTTCACAAGATACTACCTAAATGTCATTTCGCAGAATGACATCTGGCAATAGGTCGAACTTTTTTGATGACCTCGACTACTATATAAACGGGCTGTCCGTTTCAGTTCTTCAGTTGATATCTTGCTTAGGTCCAAAGATGAACAGGCTTAATGATATTCTACAGTTCTACTGGAACGTCGAGATTTTAGAGGAGAAATTGAAAAAGATCGACCATAAGAGGAAACCAGTTTATGAGTCTGCAGAGCTTGAAGAACTACGGATTAAGTTGCAGGACATGTGCAATCAGCTGCAGTCGGAGATTACGATTTGCATAAAAAATATGAAAGAGTGGCCTTTGAAGGCGAACATTGACGTCGAGACTAACTGGAAATACTTGAAATGGAGCAAAGGACTTAAGCTTATCGCGGACTACAAAGTCTCGCCTATTATTACGTATTTGATAATGAAAGAGAGCGTTTTAGATGCGAGAAGCACTGATAATTGCTACATCATTAATAACATAAAAACGTTGTATAATATCCTAAACGAGAGCATTTCTAGAATGATAGATAATTTGCATGGAGTTAACTCACAAACGAACGAATAGGTTTTAAATCAATTTTATTAATTTGTACAAACTGTTGAAATTAAGGATTTCGGCGTCTTTCAATCAATTGATTTTAATGATAATTTCTATTCGGCTACATTATTTTATTCTTATTCATATTTTATTCCGTTTCTCTTTTTTAGGATATATATTTAATTCTATTGTTTCATTTGATTTGATTTTAATTTAGTTTTTATTTGTAGCCAATAAATTTGTATTGTAATTGTAAGATAAAGCATACTTCTTTTCAAAAAATGAATAATTTTTAGAATTTAATTTTAAGTTTTAGTTTATAAGGAAATAATTACGATTATTAGTTTTAAATTCTATTTCTATAGCAATGTTTATATTTTAGCTTGAGAAACAATAAATTTAAAATTAAGTTAATTAAAATCATCTCCACAAATTTTGAATTTTTTTAATCAAATAATATCGAAATTAATACTCACCCAAACAAAGATTTCTTTCATTTTACAGCCTTTCGTTCTTATCGATGATGTAACTCTTTAATTTATTTAATTTGCGTTAACTAAATGTGAAACTATGTAAAGAATCAAAAAGATCGCAGTGTAAAGAAATTTCCCGGGAAAACTGGAGTGCTCGAGAATTATAGAAAAATCACTAAAGATAAATACAGACGTATCAACAATACTACAATAACAAAAAAAAGGTAACTCAAGTTCACAATTTTTGAAAAAAAATAACGGAAATAATTTTTAATTTCACAGCTTTTTGTTGGTTTTGTTGTATATAGCAAAAAAAAAAGAAATTCTTTAATATATTTTATTTTGATTCTCTACAAGCGAAACAACGTAAAGTATTAACAAGTTCGAAGCGAAAAGAAATTTTCTGAGAATTTTTGAGTGGAATAATTTTAATCTAATGGTACAAGTTATATGTTCAAATTGCAATAACTCTGAATAGTTCGATCTTTGCAGAATTAAAATTTAAACACATCATCAAATCTAAACTAAACAAATATTGTGAATCTGTAACTTAAATCCTTGTAAATTATACATAATTGCGTTCAAAATGTTCACCTGTTGCAACGTTTTAGACTTCGCAATTACAGTCAACCCTCCTATAACGCGGTACTCTCAGAACGCGGTTTCCATATAACGCGGAGCTGAAATTGCGACAGCCCTCCTATGACGCGGCACTCTTACAGCGCGGTTTCCATTCAACAGCATCCCATAAGTCCCATCAACGCTTAATTCGTGTTGGAAACCTCTTTTACCTCAAATGGTTCAAGCAACACAAGATGATTCTACAATTTCACTCCCAGTTACAGAATTAGTAAACACTGCTTCTTGTTTAAGCGATGAAGAATTTGTAGTAAACCATCAGGATGTAAGAGAACTAGTACTCGGGGAAGAAACTTTAGATGAGGAAGAATTGATGGAATTGATGCATTCACCTCAAATGCATTGGTAAACAAAAATAAGGAAAACGAATGGGTACCAAATCTCGATTTACAAGATGTGAAAAATGGGCTAAATTTGCCTAAAGAATTAGAACTTCATTTCATTCAAACTGATCGTTCAACGGTGCGCAGCGCAAAGTTTAAAATAGAGTTAAGAAATTGCTTAGCTCCATATAGAGAGGTTTTAGAGAGTTAGAAAAAAAAGCTACAATCGAACACCAATGTGAAGATGAACTAAGTGATGAAGACATTTTGCCCATTAAAAGAAGACGAGTCAGACGACTCATATCTGACAGCGAGGATGAGTGTTGAAAGATTACATAATTTTACAAAAGTCTTCATTGTTTTTGTTGAAAAACAGTCTTTTAGTTTAGTTCTTTTTCATTTTTTTTATCAATTCTTATATGAACTATTCAATTCAATTCTATAAAAATAATTTATAATTTATCTTGTCTTTTGTATTTATTGGTCTTCATATAACGCTGTACGAATGATGTGATTTGTACTAATTCAGAGTTTCTTATAGCGCGGTTTCCATAGAACACGCTACGAATTAGCCTGGTTTGTACGGTTAAATCCGAGTTTCTTATAGCGCGGTTTCCATATAACGCGGTACGCACTCACCGCGTTATAGGAGGGTTGACTGTAATTTTATAATTTGCAGTTAAAGAATTTAAATGATTGCAAAATTATTTAACCTTTTATATCATCAAAGTTTCAACATTTTTTCATATTTTTCATAATACTTGATAATGGTAAAATTGTTTATTTTAGATGAAACGCATTTTTAGCGCTAATCGAAGTTTAACGACAACTTTCACAACAAACTACCTAAATGTCATTTCGCAGAATGGCCTCAGGTATTAGGTCGAACCTTTTTTAATGACCTAGACTACTATATAAAGGGGGCTCTCCGTTTCAGTTCTTCAGTTGTTATCTTGCTTAGGTCCAAAGATGAACAAGGCTACCGATATTCTGCATTTCTACAAGAACATCGAGATTTTACAGGAGAATATGGAGAATATCGACGAGAAGAGGAAACCAGTCTATGAGCCTGCAGAACTTGAAGAACTACGGACAGATTTGATTGACAGCTGCAATCAGCTGCATTCGGAGATTATGTTATGCATCGAACAAATGAAAGTTTGGCGTATCAAGAAAACCGTTACTGCTCAGACTAAATTGAAATACTTGAAATGGAGGAAAGGACTAAAGCTAATCGCGGACTACAAAGTCTTGCCCATCATTAAGCAATTGAAGAAGAAAGAGATCGTTTTAGATGCGAGTAGCACTGATAATTGCTATATCATTAATAACATAAAGTCATTGTATCCAATCATAAATAAGTGCATTAGTAAGATGATGGGAAATATTGATTTCTAGGGATTTTGAATACAGTTATTTAATGTTTATTTAGGTGCAATTTGATGTGCAAGAAACTTAATACTCTTAGACTTGTATTATTATCTATAAGTATATTAATATTTTTCATCTTTAATCATGTTTAAATTCTAGTATAATATTTGTAAATTTCCTGAAACAAATAATTATTTCTTAATTTTAATCTTACAACTTCTATTTTGTTTTCTGTTATTGAAATAACATGTAGAGTGCGGGTAATCGGACTAATCGGGGAACTTTAATTTTTTATATTTTCTTTTAACTATTTTAAATGTAAATTGTAAACCTAAGTAAAATATACTACAGAGAAACCGCACTATGTGAAGTATTGCTTTAGTTTGTTAACACAATTGTGATAATTAGATATGTAATCAATCAATTATTATAAAAAAAATATTTATTTGTCAATTCAAACTTATTTGATTTATTGACATATTCAAAGCATACTATAGTAATGCATTGCTGCATTACAAAATTTAGATTGTCATTTAGAAATATATAGATTGTTTGTAAATAACAGAATTTTTGGAATAATAATATTAGGTTTAAGTTACACAAGAAACTACCTCTATTTTATTGCACTTCCAAGAAGGACTATTAGGGTTTACGTTCCATTACCTGGATGAATATCGAAGTGGGGTATTTCGTTTCATCAGCTTAGTTACCCGTTTTGCAAAGATAATAGAAATAGCTTAAATTAAGAATTTTAGAAAGAGTGCTTTGATCTTGGAGAAAACCATTATTTCAATCATCGCGAAGAAAATTGGAAAACTGCAAAAGCCATATACGAGGAACAAATGAAGAAACTGCCTAATGATTGACAGCAGCAGCAGTTATGATACAAACCCAAAAAGAACGATTTATTTCGTCAGATGTTGCTGAATATGTGCAAAAACATAGATATGAGCACCGAGCGATGCTCTGCAAGAATTACCGCATGGAGCAAAGGGAAAAATAGTAAAACTAAGAATTTGTGAGCGAAATGGAAGAAAGGACTCAAGATAATCGCGGAGTGCCAGCTCTCGTCCATAATAAAGAGTCTGCAGAATCCAGAGAGAGTTTCAAATTTAAATACTTCAATTCCATCTTTGAAATGCGTAAAATCATTGAACTGTACTGTTCCAAAACTGTTTTTTAACTAAACATCATTTAAATTGTTCTACATGAAATTTCAATCATATTGGTGGTTGAGAGAAATAAAAAGCTTTTCTGTTGTTTGTGTTAGTTTTTACAGTTTGAATTTTAATAAATTTTGTTTTTTTTAGTAATTTAAACCTTTGTTTTTTGTACTAAAAACCTATAGATAAATTTCCTCGACATACTTGATCCTAAAGGTAAACTTCTTATGCACTTATTGAAAATATAAGGAAAATAATTAAATTAATTAATGTAATAGTTACAATCTTTTTTCAATTACTTAAGTATTGTCGCAGTTTGACGAAAAATATAACACATCGGACTTTTGCATTCAAAAGAGTAACTACGAACATTTTCTTGTCCTTCCAGGAATTTGTGGGTGTACACATTTTTTCATAGTTACTAAAAGTAACTACCTACATTTTGTTGTCCTTCTAGGAATTTTCTGTATACCGAAGTATATATAAACAAGAAGCACCCAAAAAGACGTTCAGTTGAAATTTCGGTGAGGCACGATGTCCACGGTGTACGAAGAAGTGTTGGATTTTGACAAAAGTGTCTTGTATTTGAATAAGAGTATAATATCAATTTTGAACGAGAGAAAAATGGCGAACGCTGCACACGAGAAGAAAATGACGAGTTTTACAAAAATATCATTCACGACGGATATGAGCAAAGCGGAAGAGGACAAAGAATACCGTTTGGATTTGCTCCATTCGTGCAAACTGTTGGCTGCTAAAATTGAGCAGTTTCTTCAGCAAATTGATATATGGATCTTAGACGAAGTTAATTTCATCGAACATTATAAAAGATGGCAGAAGGGCATCAAACTTATTCTGAAGTATCAGCTTTCTCCTATAATCAAGTACTTGCAGGAACCGGATTGCGTTTTGGATGCAGAAAACCAAGTAAATTCTGCAGATCGCACGGATAACAGTCACATCTCAATTTCCCTGACGAAATTGATGAAAATCCTGTATTGTTGTATCGCCAAAATGAGCGAGTATTTGTATAAAAACGTGTATATAACTTGAATAAATAAATTATATTTGATGTAAATGTGTAAAATAGGTGTTTTCTTTTCCCCGCTGCGATATTGTTGCATTTGGAACGCAATCGCTCGATTGAGTAATTGTCCGGGAGATGGTAGATAGGACGTAAGTTTTTTTAATACTATTTTTTTTAGTATTTACACCAAGTAGTCGGTATATGTAAATGCATTTTCTGTGTACGCTTGGCAATAAACATGCGACATTGTGGTTACATGTAATGAGACTTAAAGGATAAACCCATTTTTATTATTATTTATTGCCGGCGTGAAAGAAAGAGAGAGAGAAAGGCAGCCTATGAATAGAAAAAAAAGGACGCACGGTCGGACGTCACGCAATCCCGCGTGTCGTGTGCTCACCAATTAATACACGAAAAAAAAATGCACTGTCGTCATGGCATAACTTCAATGCATACGTGGATCGTCGCAATTGAAATGATTTATACGTAATTACATTCATTTACAATTAACAATTTTTGGGGAATATTTACGTAACAAACGTTATGTTTTAACGACTTTTCATTTTTCGCGTGTTTCTATCTAAAAATGTAAGAAAAATTACGTAATTTTCATTATGTAAACAAGAAACGATTATTTTTCGAACGTCTTCAGTTATTCGTCAATTATTTGACATCAACCACCAACAAGCCAACTGGCATCTTCGTGCAATCACCAAGTCGCCTCTTACGAGCTGTGAAATGAGTTCGAATTGCAATTTTCGAATAATTCGTAAACTAATGAGGTTTTTAATGATTTTATTGAATAATCAAATGCGGGGAAAATGTTGCGCAACTCGTTACGACAAATATTTCTATGTCAGCAAGCTGAAGATAATTACATGATCTTACACTCAAATCAAAACTAGAGCATCACCTTTCCAACGCTGTCGTTAGTACATCTGTCATAAGTGACGTTGATGAAAATGCAACATCTTCACGTATTTTCTTTTAAGTGATATTAGTTACTAACTTATATAATTATATAAATTGTAGAAGGTGTATTTTGCTTAAAATTTTCTGTTAACTCACTGAATGTTGTATAATTTAATTAGCATTTACAGTAATGGTACTTTGTTGATGAAAAGGAAAGGACGAAATGTAACGAGCTGGATAAGATATAAAATATAAATATATTGTAATTAGGGTGCGTTGCTGGTGGCTGCGGAAAAGGCGGCTTCCGCGGCGAAATGTTAATGAGAAAAATGTCTTATCCTCTCTCGCATCTTAATGAATATTAAACACAATTCACTGTGTGCGCACAAGTTAATTACAGTGTTTTTTTCTTCAACCCTTACAAATAAACACACAAAAATGAATACAATCAAATATTGTGCTAGTTGATGATGTCTAATTAATTGTATTTATCATTAACGTCTCGGGTTAAGTTCTGTTTTTTTTTTTTTGATAATAATTAATTAATCGGAACATTTTACCTGTAATTTGATGATGGAGCTGCTGCGGCGGTGGTGGCGTAGGAGGCGGTGGAACGTCATCGCACTCCCCCAACGGTAATTGACGTATCCCGCTAATATATTCATAGGGCCCCGCCATTGAACTGTCACGAACACTGTTATTTATCTGTCAGCGGGGCCGAACAATAAAGATAATGGCTCCACCGCCGCCCGCCTCTGCAAACCCTCCCGCCACATCCCGCAGAAACAGAGAGACGAAACCGAATGCGAATTTTAAAAGAAGCGCGCGAATCTCTTTGGAACTCAAATTTCGGTACGTAAATGCACTCTCACCAACTGGATGGTACAAAGCAGGATCAAAATTACTTTACTTTTGCTTAAAAGTAGTCATATTTGTAAGTATGTTTGTGAACAGAAATGTTGGATGGATCCTTCAAAATGTGTTTCTGAGATACGACGAATCATAGTTGCTTGTTGAAACAATCCTCATTGGGCCACGAAAAAAGTGAGTTTCGAACAGTAAATAGGAGTGTTATAAAAAATTAGCTGTAGCTGCGAATCATATCGCCAAACACTGAAGGAAGGATCGGCAACACACGGCTTTTTTCGTTATCAACAATTCTATTGGTTCTATCGTTCGGGTCGTTGTTTTTCTTTGTTAATTTTCATTCATTCAAATCTAAACCAATCGAAAAACGGGCACGAAAGTTAGGGAGTTTCTTTTCAAATCTTATTGAGAGGAATTTAATTTATCTTAAAAGTAATTTTGTCGTGTCCCAGGGATGGAATTCTGGACACAGTGGAATATTGTCTGGTGTTGTCGTTGTAGGAGTCTCAGTTGTAGGAATTAAGTAGTTCGTTTGGGGTCCTTTCCAAGACAATGCAGTTACTTCCATAGGTTGACTAAGACTATGCTCGTCTTAGGTTTTTATGAGACTATCCTCGTTATATTAAAGTTTTTACTGAGATTATATCAGTCTTTGAAGGTTTTACTAAGACTAATTCTAAATACTTATTCTACTTATAAAGATAATACTTATAAATACGGGGTGGAAGTTGTGATCGGGAGTAGGGTTTGTTTATATTGATGATTAAGCGTTCCCACGGGAGTAGGCTTTGGTGGTTTTGTTTATTATAAGACCGGAACAAAATCCTATGCTTTTGTTCATATGAAAAAGATGATCGATTACAATTGTACGTGTAACGATCATTATGTGTTTATTATAAGGACTTGAATTCGGAATAAAGGTATAGGAGTATCGATGGGAATGTTTACGCTTGGTCTCTTTGTTTATATTGAAGTGTATCGAACTAGAATCATGGTAGAGATTCCTTTATGCTAATGTTTATATAATAATGCGACTAAGAGACGCCGTGGATGTGTACCAATTAATAATAATTAATACCAATAATAATAATAATGGTTGGACACAACAATTTAAACAAAAAAATTAATTATGCTACGCCGATCGGTTGACGTTTAAGTTAGAAACAAAAAAAAAAACCTACTTTAATTATTTAATTAATGTAACGTTAAATATTCAGCTTACTTATCGTTATTCACAAATTAATACATTTTTTTTTATATAGAAGATACAGTTTTAGTTAGTGGAATGTGATGTTTCCAGCAGTGCAACAATTTCTATTAAAGAATCCAATAGTTTTTTTGTTGATGTATCGCTTTGGTTCGGATTTCCATTAGTCAAAAAGCACTCAGGGAAGGTGAGTAATATTTTATACAAGAGAACGCATGCACTTCTCTAACACGTTTGTTTCGTCGACGAAAATAAAAGCGCGCTAGCATAAAACTATACAATACAAAATAAAAAAAAGTGCATATTTTAATTTAATTAATTTCCATACTTTTAATATTTGGTGGTTCATGTGAATGTGTAATGTATGAATGAGTTATTGAACAATTAATAGTAATATAAATGTGTTTTTGATGTCTGTGAGAAGTGAGGATTAAGTAAGAACAGCCTTGACTACTGTATATACCGCTGTTTGAGTCTAGACTACAGAGTAATTTATTTGATAAATTGATTCCTTCAGTTTGACTGAGTTTAATTTATATGTCACAAGCAGAAATAACTATAGCCTCGCATAGTCCGGTTTCAATCAGTGCAGATTCAATATTGAAAATTTCAAATAAACAAATTAAATTTTAAATGATAACAAATTCTACAAAAAAAAAGTTTATTTCTATGCGGTTTTAGTGAGATTTCAGTGAACGAATTGTTCTGTCCAACCATTATTATTGTAATTGTTATTATTAGTATAGTGTATTAACGAACTAGAGACATCCAAGGCATCTCTTAGTCGCATTATTATATAAACATTATCATAAAGGAATCTCTACCGTGATTCCAGTTCGATACACTTTAATATAAAAAAAGGGGACCAAGCGTAAACATTCCCATCGATACTCCTATACATTTACTCCGAATTCCTTATTATAAATACATAATGATCGTTACATGTACAATCGTAATCGATCATCTTTTTCATATAAACAAATGCATAGGAATTTGTCCCGGTCTTATAATAAACAAACCACCGAGGCCAATTCCCGTGGGAACGCTTAATCATCAATATATACAAATCCTAAACCCGATCAAAACTCCCACCCCGTATTAATAAGAATTAACTTTGTAAGTAGAATAAGTATTTAGAAACAGTCTCAGTAAAACGTTAATATAACGAGCATAGTCTCATAAAACCTAAGACGAGCATAGTCTTAGTTAACCTTTCGAAGTAATTACCAACTACTGAGACTCCACAACAACAACACCAGACAATATTCCACTGTATCCAAAATTCCATCCCTGAGACACGACAAGGAATTAGTACAAATACTACTTAGGAAGATCCCATAACTAATCATTGTGTAACAACTATTATTAATCACCATGTTGTGCGCAAATTCAAATGGCCAATCGATAATGACTACTAATCTACTAATATGTACATCTGTCTAATCACTTAATGATTAGGTAAAGTTAGGTACTATCTTCCCTTACCAAATATTGTACTCCCACTATGCTAATTCACTACTATATAATAGGATGTTTATATAATACAAGAGAGTCCTGATTAGACCTAGTCCTAGTTAGACTCATAAAAACCCTAGTAACAAACCTTTTTATTTTTTTTAGAGGAGAGGAAACCTTACATAGGGACCCCGGGTGGAGTTGTGGTACTGTGGGATTCTTACCGCACTAAAACCTCTCCCCTTCTTCGCCAGCATGCAGGAGCTGTATCACTATATGCTGATCGTCTTTACCACGATCCTCGTAGGCTCTCTGCAGCCTCCGCTCTTCTTCTTTGCTTAGTAGCACCTGTAATATGTACGCCGGTACAATATCCCAGCTCTCCGCACTCTTCAGCATTTCACTGATAATATTTTCTGGCTCTAGCAGAAATCCCAATTCTGCCCCCGCCTTATGCTTCCTTCCAACCCACCTGCAGCACCTAAATCGCTATTTAGATGCTCAGCTATATCGTCCTCCTCACAGTACCAGCACCTTTCATCCTCCTTCTTAGTAACAAACCTAGCAACTTGAATCTAGACATAGAAGTGATTAATAATCTTATAATGAATAATAAAGTATTTATTATCATAAAAACTCCAACTTCCTCCAGCATTCCTTAAAAACTCTACTAGGACTCCACAACGATATAACTACGAGATATTCCGCAGTGTCCAGAGATATGTGAATCCCGGGACACTACAGAGCACTGATCTAATAAAATAAATGAGAAAATGAAAATGAGGCTAAATTATTTTGATAATAGTTGGCGTATCGATTTTTTGGAAGAAAAAAAAACAACAAGCAGAAACAAAGAATGGTGTGATAGGCATTTTGTATATATATTTTGTGTGTGTGTGTGTTGTTGACGCGAGTCGGGTACGGCTGCGGCCCGTATTTATTGAAACATGCAGTCATTATTATCGAGATTGTGTCAGCGAAAACTGCCCATAAAACACTCGTTGGCCGTACGCATTGTGTGTGTGTGTGTGTATTTACGTAACGCAGAGTGAACGAAACAAAAAAAAAAGATCAAAAAAGAAACAAAAGCGTGCAGAAAATGGCCACAAAAAACAAACGCACACACACACACAATTTGATCGATACACGCTTTCAAGTTAAAGAAAAATACATTTTCTCCATCATTCCACACACACACACCTAGTGCGAGTGATTTAATTAGTTGGTGCGTTTATTTTCTTTCATTCTTTTCGTTGCCTCCTTTGACCGGGGGGCGTTATTTCGGAACAGAACATACAAAGACCCCGAGGAAAAGAGAGAGAAAAAGAAATAAGTGCACAAAAGAATGGGGGTTTGTGTTTCCGTGATTTAATTAAAACGGGGTCTGCGAAGAAACTAAATTAGTGCGTAATTAAAACGAGCGTATTTATATAATATTGGTGGAGAGTGGGGGGGGGGGAAGCAGAAAAAGGAGTAAAAGGAGAGAGAGACGGAGAGGAAATAAAAGTTGAAAAGCGGACGAAACAAAAAAATTGGGATCTTCTTTAACAAAAAAAAAAATAAAAATAGGTAGAAGAACTAGGTTTATTTTATTAGGGCGCAAAGGGCGGCTCGAAAATGTTCATCGCATGGATGCCTCCGAAAAGGGAACATTTTATTTTGTAGTTTCTTTTCTTCTCTTTACTCGTCTGTTTCTAGTCAGAATTGAAAGGGAAAACGATGCAAAAAAACAACTTTCTCTTTTGTCAATAAACATTTGTATACGATAATGTCATTTAACTCTTTATTTGATGTAATTTCCATCACATCTTGTACTTGATGCTGCGCTTTACACAATTAATTCCAATAGATCAAAGGAACTGACAGAATTTTGTAATTCACATATTGTGTCGTGTCCCGGGATTAAGAAATCCTTGGACACCGTGGATTATCTTGTAGTTATGTCGTTGAGGAGTCTTAGAGGGGTTTATGAATATTAAATGCAATATTCTTAATTAACTTTATTGTATACATCGGAGTTTTATTGAGAAGTCAACTATACAATAGTTGATCTCATGGATTATTACCTGAGAGTTACATTTTCCTCTTAAGTTAGTTTGCACGAAGTAAGTGCTCTTCCTTGGACTCTCCCAAGTAAGACTTCCTCCCTATTCGGTACCCCGACTAAGACTAAGTTTTGAGCTTGTGGAATATACAAGCGTTTCTTTATCTAAGTTTTATGATCCTATCTAATTATTTAGGGACGGAAGAAGGCTGTTAAGTGGTGATACAATAGATGCAACTGTACGATTTAATGTGTAACCGTCCTTCGGAATATTCCACAAGTTATAATTACGTACAAGTATCCGTTTGTATATTTGATGGATACGTTAATTATGATTTGTAATAATTAAGAGGAAAGTAGTAGACTTAACAAATATACATATTAGTTATACAATAGATGATAATAAATTGGTCGGCCACGACAATTGTATCTATGAAAGTTCATTGTTAATTAATAGGCAGTTTATAGTTATATAATTGAATTGTATCGCGGACCGTGTAAAATTACTTCGAGGGCCGAATACAGCGGGCGGGCCTACTGAAAACTATTGTTGTGTTTTCGGTTTTCCCTGCGATAATAAAATTTTATAACTAATATTATGTAATTTCTTAGTAAGTTATAATAAAACAATACTAAATAACTGTTCACTTTTTATTATAACTGTGGCAAGTTAAAATAATGTGGATTTTTGGTAAATGTTATCCTGATTTATGTTTGTAAACTGTATTCATTTCAAAAAAAAGATTTTGAAATATTCACAAGAATTCTTCGGAACATAAAAAATGAATAGTTAAAGTGGACGATGATTGAGCAAATAAAATCTAGGAATTTAACAATTTTGGTTCTTTTATAAAAAATACAATTTTCCGGTCATTATTTAATCATTCATCATTTGCGTTTTTCTTTTTGTTGAGATGTGACGAGAGATGAAATAAGTTTTTTTGTTTTCATAAATATGTACGATACGCGCAAATACGGGTTGCTGAATGAGAAAAGTTAGTTATTAGAGAGTCCCAGTCGACAGAGCTGAGTTATAGCTGCTTTTAATATTGCCAAGCGATATCATAATACACTATGTTGAAAACTTTCCAAATGCACATAGCATTCAATAAACAGAAGCAGAACGATGCGAAAGGAAAATAACGGCCGCAATGAAAATAACAAGTTCTTAAGAATGCATACATTTTTTTATCTGTCTGTCTTTTCATTATCCTAGTTTATTGTAGTCATTAATTTTATTTGAAATATAATTAACTCATTATAATTTTTTTTTTTTAATTTAATATTTTTAAAGCAATCTATCATCTGACATTGATATCAAGCCTTATGAATGTGGTAAAAATAAATTTTAAAAAAAGGACACTATAATAATAATTAATGAAGAGATGATCCAGCAATCCCACTTCACATATACGATAATTATTTATGCACTTGCACACATTAATAATCAGTTGGGTAAATCTTGCGGTTTAAACCTCTTCAGTCTTCAACGATGATCTGCAGTATGCATCAGCCAATTGGTTTGGGTGATTCTCTAGCCGATGATGGTATCTTGTGCTAGCCTTTCCTATTTCTTCCTTGACGAAACTGATTTTAGCTTGCTTATGGATGTCATCGTTTGTGAAGAACCATGGAGCATTGGTAATTTTCCTCAGCGTTTTGGACTGGAATCTCTGTATTATATCAATACTGGTGTTACAGGCAGATCCCCAAAGCTGTATGCCGTAGGTCCATACCGGTTTTAGAATTGCTTTATAGAGGAGCACTTTGTTTTCTGTTGATATGCAACAGTTTCTTCCTATTATTCAGTCCAGCTTCCTAGCCCTCAGATTGAGACATTTTATCTTGGTTGCTATGTATGTTTTCCAAGTAAGTCGTCGATCTAGGTGCATGCCAAGGTACTTGGCCTCATTTGCCTGAGGCAGAGTGGATCCGTTTAATAGGACTGGAGGACAGGTCAGCCATTTTTCGATGTTAATAAGGCTGGTTTGGAGCATTTGTGAAGCAGTTGTTGGGTCAGTGTGCGATGCCAGCATTGCAGAGTCATCAGCGAAAGAGGCCACAGTGATTTGTTGAGTGTGAAAAGGAGATATAGCTGATCGGTCGTAGAATAGTCATTTCGTCATTGTGTTTGACCTGAAAGTGCCTCCCCGTTAAGTATGATTTAAAGATGGAATAGTATACGTGGGGAAGGCACTTCTTAATTTTGTATAGCAGCCCTTCATGCCACACCCTATCGAAAGCCTGAGATATATAATTATTAATAATTATAATTATTAATAAAAAAAACTTTGCAATTCGACAATAATAGTAATCTAAAACATTAACCTTGGGATACATTTGTATCACATTCTAGTTTAACCATACAAGTATTTACATATAATTGTGATACAATAAATAGTAACGAATCTAATGTGCTCATCCAAATTGCTTAACTATTAAACATTAAGTATGTTAAGAATATTAATAATATAAATTAAGCAATTTTCATTTACTTTTTATTTGGCACACTAACGAGCATAGTTTTTTTTTCTGTTGAAGACATAATATTATTTCTTTAGTTGCTGTTCGAAAGAAGATGAATGATGATGGAGTGCGCGGAAGACGAGTGTCACTGAAAACACCTGCTGAAAAAGGATTTATCACGCGCAGATTATAAATATATATATATTTTTTGTGCAAAACATCAACCATAAATAAAATGACTCGGATGTAACCCTCGTCACTTGCACGTCTTCGCCTCCTTATGCGAGCAACTGGTGTTTTATTTTAAGAGATTTTAACGTGGTAAAAGAGACAACGCTGCATGTGTGCTCCACGTTGCAACTATGTTTCCAAAATTTGGGGAGACCGCAGCAAACCGCGAAAGAAGACGGTTGAGGTCTAAGAAGATTTAAGATATATATATTTATAATCTCCAAGAGGACGGTGTTGGTGCTCTAGAGGAGCTAAGGCCCACCGTCGGAGAAGAAGTGTGCTGATCTTATGAAGCAGTGATAAGAGTTCTTCCTCTCAATAAAAGGAAGTGGCGCCCTGAACCTTCCCACGTCACGGACTCACGCCCTAGCCAGCTGAAGATTTGTAATTTGCGAAATTTCTTTTAAATTTTCCGTGGACTCGTAACACATAAGAAATAATGTCAGGTAAGATATAGACGTTTCTCATTTTTCATATGACAGCTGTCAGATTGTGTCAAAGCGAAATTTGTGAAATACTATTGACAATTGTTGTTTGGTACAAAATGACAGTTGTCACCTTGTGTCAAAGCGAGGAATTGAAATACTTTTAGCTCTAAGAAATGTAAACAAACTCTCAAATAAATCTATTAAAAAAAACTATTCTTTTTTTCTAAGAAATGCAATTACTCTTTGTTTGATCAAATTTGAAAGAAAATATTTCAAACTTTCCAAAAAAAAAAAAACAACAAATCTGATTAAACAGCAAATATTGACGATTGCTAAAAAAAACTGGGAGCTGACCGAGTATGAAAACATTTTCTAAATTTATGTTTGAGGGTGAGTGCACATTCACGTCGCGAAAAAAAAAATAACGAGTGATATTGATAGGAGAGTTTAATTTGTGTTGCGTGCAGAGCGGGTCGAGTCTGTTTGCATTCTGACCCAGAGGCCATTCAATCTAAATTAATGTAACTTGTGGACCGGAACAAAGCAGTTACCAATTCATAAACTAATTGCTGCGAAACGCCAGAACGTCCATCAACGCGAAAAACCAGACCGAAATCCGTCGTACAGAACAATTAATTATTCGAGAGCAACAACAACCACAAAAAATATGCAATTATGAAGCGTAAATAATAACTTATAAGAAATCAATTATTTTGTTCAATCTAATAAATTTCGTTTGAAAATTAATTAATTTCACAAAAGATAAACCTTAATGCAATTTATAAACCGGAAGTGGTGCGTGAGAGCTTTGATATTAACACAACTTATGACCTACTTCTGATTTCTTTCATTCCAAACTGCATGAAAGGCTTCAATTTGTATGAATGTGTGTGACAAGGAAGGCAGCGTGTGCAATTATTATGTCATCATATAGTGTAAAGACGCCGGAAGTCGCCAGAGGCGCGACTTTTCGAACTGCAGTCACGAAAAGTTCTTGTAAATCGGATATCGTATCGCATTGCATTATTAAACTTGCATATTACAAATTGAAGAAAATTGAAAATTTCCAAGAAAAATATAATTAAATTTAAAAAATTAATTAGTACGTTAACTTTATTTTCTATATAATAACTTTAATTAATACGATATTTTTTAAATTACAGCAGTTTGCTAATTAATTCCTCCAAAAAGTTTTTTTCTTCTTTACATTTGTCGCATAGCTTCGTATAAAATGTAAATATAAATGAAGTAATGAGAATAAATGTTGCAATAAATAAACTTTTCAGTTTGTTAAAGTTTTGAAATTATTGAAATACTCGTTAACAATTGGTTCGTTGTTGAAATTATTTTAATAATTGGTTCGCTAAATGACAGCTATCACGTTGTATCAAAGGTGTTGAAATACTCTTAACAAATGGGTCTCAATATGACAGTTGTCACCTAGTGTCAAAGGTGTCGAAATACTCGTTAATAATCGGTTCGCTATATGACAGCTGTCACTTTGTGTCAAAGGTGTTGAAATACTCTTAATAATTGGGTCTCAATGTGACAGCTGTCACCTAGTGTCAAAGGTGTTGAAATACTTTTAATGATTGGGACAGCTGTCACGTTGTATCAAAGCGAGGAACTGGTTTGTGAATTTAAAAAAAATGAATGAAATGAACTATTATTTAGCTACGTTGGATATGTACTAAACCCTATTGTTAATTCCATGAGTAATTGTAAAAGAGAGTGAACCCCGGCGCATCCACAATGAATACGATTATGAAGCCATGAAAGTTGCCTAATTAAATATTAGCAGAGTAAACTAAAAAATAGTTTTTTCTTCTTCTTTTATCTCTGTAGACTTTATATGGTATTGCACGTTTGTGTATTAAAAATTAGTTGTAAATTATTGTGATAACAATGCAACATTCATTAGTCGATCCTTTTTGTTTCTCTTGGTTTATTTCCGTTTCGCTCTTTGTCGTCCGTTTATTCATTCTATTATTTTTGGAGTTTTCGCGTTGTTGCACAATTGCCGGGGTTTCGACGGCGGCGGTAGAATCGGGGCGACGGCAAAAGGGGCGGCAACTGCCGAATCGCACTTTGTTATGCATGCAATGTGTTTGGGGCGAATATAAATTGTTCGTTGTGGCGGAAATTGAACATGCAACGGTGTGGGAGGTTTCAGAAAGGGGTTTGAGGATGGAACGGTCGGTCGGTCGGTCCGGGGCAGACGTCGACGTTCGACACCCGAACGTAATCACAAAATAAAAACTTGCAATTGTTCCTAGCCGAAAGAGAAATTTCAGTGCAGTAAAGATTATATGTAAACTTCCATAGAAGGCTGCGAAACTCAAAGTACAACAATTGAACTACGTATAAATATTATTAGATGCACAAAAACATGGACAAGAATTAGGTTGACTTTTATTGCGACTTATTATTGGAACTGGACTGAACTGGACGCCGAAGTCGACCCTTGAACTCTGGCCATCTTATGCAACCAAATATACGTAAAGGGTTCACTTACTGCACACTGGGGAAATCATCGCCGGACCCGTCTTTTGATTTGCTGCATTTAAATTAGATTGCGACATTTTTAATAGATTTACGTTTCACTTCGATGCATCCAACATCTTGAAATGTCCTCTAGAATTATCACTACAGTCAAGTTTGGTAATTTCAAAATAAACTAAATTTTCATTCAGCAAAATGAACATTTTATGCAATTATCGTTAAAATTGATAATTAATATGTTAATATAATGTGATGTACGCTAAGCGAATGTGCGTTAATCGAATGATAAACAAATAACTGTTCTTGGACATATTTACTCTTGGCACGTGTAAACTGTTTTATACGATGAATATTATTCTCTTTATTTCGCTCTGAATTTCCAAATTTATCTCCACTGTTTGCTCAACGTTCGTCCTTCCCTCTTATATCAATTTACGCTAGCGATTCCTCTTTATTCTTTAAGTAATTTTTAAAAGTTGAAGCGAAGTGTACGCAGCAGCAGCAGCAATATGCAGGCGATTCAATTGAGTGTGAAATTTATCGTTACCGATTCTAAAAGCCATTTGGCTAGAAAGAAGTTTAGTTTGGCAATTTACATACTGTACACACATAAAAATCTAGTCGCCTCCGTTGCTGCCGCCGCCGTCCTCGTGTTTTCGCTACAATACTTGTTATTGTTTCAGTGCGCGCTGTGCTCGACTCTGCGTCGTTTTCTGTCCATTCTATTTTCCGCAATTTAAATTAAAATAATAAATTTCTGCCAAGCCCAGCCAGCCAGCAATTTTAATTAGGCAATTCTAATGAAAAATAAATAAAATAAAATAAAATTTAACACAAAACAAACCAAAAAAAAAAACAAACGAATGCAAGTGTAATTTCATGTGAATGCGGACTATTATAGCCGTTCATTGTTTCATAATTAACGTTTTCGAATGAGGGATTTCATTATAATTTCAGACGATAAACGTGTATTCGCTGCAAAGCAATCATCTATTAATTATTTATTAATAAATATAATTATCGATGATTGCATATTTCATGTAAACCATAAATATTTATTGTATAAACTGAACGTATAAATTGTGCAATAGCACTAGCATAGTGCTGCATCGATCAGTGCGGATTCAGTGATGTAAATTTTAAAACATACTAAATTTTCATCAAGAAAAAATGTGTAGAAAATTATTTTTTGTATACCGAAATTATTTACCGAAGTTATTGTTTTACTATTTAAGAATGATGTAGTAATAATAATGTTATTCGAACTGCAGTGATTTAAAACTACTAGTTTTAGTTGCAATTTGAATGAAATAGAAAAAAAGCGATTAAAAATTTATTAATTATCGAGATTATTATCGTGACGGAAATAATTCGCAAAGGAGGCGATCGCTTAATTAGTTTCCGCACGTTGGCAAGGACCAATCGCGTGCGAATTCGAATCAATTCTAGCGTATAGGGGAATCCCCTCCCCCGCCATCCCGTTATCACCTGGGAAACTGCTCGTGTCCGGACACATTTTCCAATTAATCAACTTTACCGTTTCCTTAATCCAGAATTACATCTATACACTTCCTTCGGATCATCGCTCCTTTTCCTGATCATCGCTCTCCTTCCAGAAGAAACAACCTTATTATTGGCACCATACTTTTTTAGTGTACTGTACCGATAAACGGTTAACCGGTTTTACCAGCAATTATGATTACCTAAATTACCGGTAATTCTATTTGATCGACGCACAAACTTTTCGGATGTTGTCCAATTTTTGCACGATAAAAATTTGTTTATACTTATGAATCTGAAGCAATGAAAATAAGAAACTCGAAGTTTGCGTAAGTCAAACAAATTTGTTTCATGCATATGAGAGTGTCTGGAGGAGATAGGTGGAAGTAATCATTGAAGATATCCCAAAGTTTCTTCTTTATATTTCGTCCCCTTTTTTCCGTGTTTTATTTTCTCTTTTTTTTTTGTAACTGCAGTTATTCTGTTAGTCTCTTTTTCTCCTCGTCCCTCTTCGTGTCCTTTCCGCCGAGGTCTTTGGATCGTCGCATGTGTTGGCAGCGCGCCTCAGGGGTCGACTACTCCAGATATCCATAACAGCTCCCTCTGCAGCACGGCTAAAAGGTTCCGCTTGAGATTTGGGACGTTCCTTTCCTTTCCTGTTATTACATCAGGATCAGTTTTCCCTAAGTGTTTGTACAGGCTCCCCTCTTTTTCGGCAGTAAGAAACCTCCGTTCGTCCCACCATTACCAAAACTGCAATTGCCCTTTCTCTCTCGATTCGCTCCGCCCGGACCATTACTTCCTTAATGAATGACCCTTGTCCTTCCTCGCCCGGTGCAATCAAATTTTATTACGCGCATTAACTGCAAAACGGGGATTAATTATAATTTTAACAATATACACCCGTGAGTCGGACATTTACACTCTCGTAGTGATTAATGAAAAATGCATAGCCATAGAATGCACAGAGTATAATAGAAAGTAAAAACGTGGGTCTCTATACCTTTTCTTTTTAGGTAACACTAGAAGAACGTCAAAAAAAAGCCCTTAACACGCAAAGAAAGAGGCATAGTCGCGTTCCGTTTTTACAGTGCCCATAAAAGTAAACTCTTGAGTAATACGGTCTTTATATGCGCGCCCTCATATACCTTATATACCTACTCCAGACTAAAGCGAGCGGCCTCCCATCTCCCGGTCCTCGTCCGCACTTTTATTGCAGCCAAGATGCAATAAGAAATTAATTTTACATGCAGTTTTATTGTGGCCATAATATTACACGCGGAATTATAAATACAGTGGCTTCAAGCTGTAGCAGCGAAGACTACAGAAAAAAAGATCCACCGAAAAGAGAGAGACAGAGATATTATAAGATAGATACAGGAATGGAAGCGAGAGAGAGAAAGAGAGAGATAAAGTGACGAGGAGAAACCATAATAAAATGTAAAATGGAGGCGCGCACCGAAAGCAATTTGCATTTTAAACGGGACGAAACTCATCAGCAGTTGGCAATTCTGATAACGGCGCGACCATAAAAACTGACAAGGTTTCGTTATGTATTTCTGTTTATTTATTTTGGATCCATCAATGTCTTATTGCGCAAACATGAATACAAACAAAGACTATAGTTTGCTAGTAATGTGGATGCGCCATCTATTGTCAATCTGTGACAGTTTATTAGAATAACAGATTTCAGTAAAGTAAACAATATTTCCATATACACTTAATATTTGTACCTGACAATTGAATAAATAGCAGATTTTAATAACATTTATGTGAGAAAGTAAACACAGTTTATCACAAAGTTTTATTTATTGTAAGTTTGATATAGTCAGGATTTGATTTGCAAGTATGGGATGAGTAAATGTTATGTTGCGGTGTTGTGGGGAGAAAGTTGGTAAAAATTTATGTCTTTAGAAATAACTTCTTCAGCATGTCTGGGATAGTGTGCACGCATTATGTCATTGTGCTAAATTACAATGAGTTTGATGTTAATCAGACGAATTCAAACTGTTTTGATTGATTTTAATAATCCAGAGTATTAAAATCTTTGAAAACGTTGCAAATGCAATTTATGTATACATATATATAATATAATTGCGGTTGTAATGCATTAGTTTAAATTTAGAAAATCTCGGTGTAAATACTGTTGCCATGTATGAAACATATTACAGTAATATTAAATTTAGTTTTGGAATCTAATATAGATTGTAGCGCAACATCGAATTTAAACTGTTTTGACCGCGCTCGAAATATGGTCGAGGTAATCGAGTTTTCGAGGTATGACCAGAAATCAAATTTCGACCGCCGAATAATAACGATGATATAAAATAACAAGTACGCAATGTGCGCGTCGTTGTTCGATGATATTTCCCGATTATTGCCGTTATAATAAGTATTGTTTCGCTTCTGGCTGGCGGAAAATATGGTTCTGTTTACATTATTGCAGACAAATTTCCTTAATTCTCTATATTATTGCAGCGAGTAGAGGAGTTTTGTTTGTGTCGGGCGGGAAATACGAGACGGCACTTGGCAGGAACCGAAGGGAGCTTTACCATCCCTCCACCCTCTTGGCGCGAAACAGAATTTCTTCTTTGTTTCCGATCCCCGCAGTTGCCCTCGAGCAAACCCACCTCGCCCATCGCCAGACGACTACTACGACCAAGGCATTCTTTGTTTGCAGATTTAATTCTCGATGTTTTATGATAGCCGCCGCAGCCACCGCCGCCGCCCCCGAGTCTCTCTTTATGCTGTGCTTCTGCTGCAAATGGTGTCATTTTCATATCTTATGTAGTAAGTAATAGGAGCTTTTAGCCGCCCTCCCTAAATAAAAATATATAAAGACGAAGAGAAGAAGCGAGCAAAAATGAACTACTAAAACCGAAATCATCGTCTCACATTCCCACCGTCGCCAACTGTATTTTTTTTTTGTTAATATTATTATAATAATTATCAGTACATTTGCACCTCATCTTCATTTGTTTTTATCCTTTATGCACCTAACGATGTAACGCAATATTTTATCTAGATTTCAAACGATTCGTATAAATAATTATATTTTGTAACGTAATACCAGAGGGTGCGGATGGGCGTTGTGTAAATGATCGCAGCGACATTTGGGCCAAACGACGCTTTAGAAACACACTCACACACACAATAATAACAATCCTGGCTGCAGGCACGTTTGTTCCTGAAATCTTTCTGCCGTCCCACCCCCATGTGTTGACCGCGGAACAGCCCTTCACCAGTACCCAACCCTTTTCGAAATACAAACTAATTGAAAAATAATTCTATTTTACACGCTGCTTTTAATATTTCTAAAGCGTGCTACAATACAATTCAACTGTCGTCTCTACTGTTAAACATTTTTAACATGGACCTCTGCTAATATATGAATGAAGTACAGGGTGTGTCAAAAAGCAGTGTCTTCACATTTAACTGATTTCCTCAGAAACTATAATCCCAAGGATACATACAACATTGGATGTAGGGGAATGTAATTTGACAAAAAAATAATAAAAATTAACGTGTATTAACATTTTGTTTATTTCATCGGAAACTATAATAGATCGTTTGGATTCAAAGAATGAATATGTAACTTGGATGTTTGAGAAATATAGCGAGTATTCATACATTCCTGTGATTTTATCCGTTTGGCTGTAATTCGCATTCAAATAATTAACGCTCGAAAAAAGTAGTGTCTTTACATTACATTGACATTCTCAAAAACTATAATAGATAAAATTGATCCAGAAGATGCATACGAAAATAGATATTTAGGGAATGTAGCGATTATTCACATATTACTGTGGTTTCATCCGTTTATCTGTAATTCTCGTTCAAAAATGAAATAACGAGAAATTAACGCTCGAAAATGTGTCTTCACATTTAATTGACATTCTTGGAAACTATATTAGATTGAATAGATTCAAAAGATGCATATGAAAGCTGAATATTTTGGGAATGTTGCGAGTATTTGCTGCAATTCGCATACAGCAAGCATGCTGTTCATGAATCATAATATAAAAATAATATTCGATTTAAAAATCTGCTCAAAATGTGTAAATTTGTAAATCACCATCCGGACTGCTCATATTTAAAGCACCAAATTAAGTGTAAAATTAAATAATAAATGGTGGCTGGAATATTGAGAAGGGTAATGGCAACAAGGGGGAGTGAAATTACCATCGACATTCAGAGCGTTCGTATGCATAAATTGATTTGATTATTTAATTTTTATGAAATTTTATCGGTTCACTTCGTTGCCGTGCGAATTTCATTTGCAGTAAATTACGACACGAAGGGATGATCGCGTTACCACTATCATATTCTTATTTATTTTTGCTCGTTTCACTAGGGTTTTCACAATTATTTTTTTTTGCGCGCAGATATTGAGAAGAGTTTGTGCGGCCAGTTTGAGTTATCAATTCTTTGCAGTTGTTCTTTATGTATGTTGGCACTCTACCCCCAGGGGCAGTACATAATACTCAATAACGTTATGTCTGTTATTGCCGGCTACCCCACACCAGCATAGCCAACAATTCTTTATAACAGCAATTGAACTTTTATACAAAAATAAATTTAATAAAAGATAAAAAAAGAACAACAAGAAGTAACTAAACTAATAACGAGAAGCGAAATAAACTTGTAGTGCTTTGTAGACGATGTATAATGGAATTTACTATAATACTTTATCATTTCATGACATGCAAAGTATTCACAAATGTGTTCTAAATGTACGAAACTGAGTTTTTTTTAAATAAATATTACCAAAGATTATTTTTAATTAGAAAACTTCATTTCTTCAAACACTTTAAATCTTTTAAAGGATTATTGAGGATACTCGAGAGCTATGTATGAAGTACAGGTTTCACTACAAGTTTTGTACAGATTTCTTAAGCAATTTGTGTTTTAATACAATCAGGATTGAATTGTAACATTTTACTTTTTCTTTTGGTTGATTGTCAGAAATAGAAGAAAGTCTCTCAATTTCTACTGTGTTCAATCATCTTTACATCATTAAAAATCTAAATTTTGCGATCTAGTTTTTCAAATACGAAGTAAAGGTTTCACCACAAGTTTTATACAGATTTCTTAAACAATTTGTGTTTTAATACAATCAGGATTGAATTGTAACATTTTAATTTTTTCTTTTTTAACATAAATAGAAGAAACTCTGTCAATTGCTATAGTGTTCAATAATCTTTACATCATTAGAAATCTAAATTTTGCGATCTAGTTTTTCAAATACGAAGTATAGGTTTTACCATAAGCTTTATACAGATTTCTTAAGAAATTTGTGTTTTAATACAATCAGGATTGAATTGTAACATTTTACTTTTTTCTTATTTGTCACAAATAGAAGAAACTCTCTTAATTTCTACTATGTTCAATCATCTTTACAGCATTAAAAATCAAAATTTTGCAATCTAGTTTTTCAAATACGAAGTATAGGTTTCACCACAAGCTTTATACAGATTTCTTAAGCAATTTGTGTTTTAATACATGCAGGATTAAATTGTAACATTTTACTTTTTTCTTGTTTGTCAAAAATAGAAACTCTCTCAATTTCTACTGTGTTCAATCATCTTTACATCATTAACAATCTAAATTTTGCGATCTAGTTTTTCAAATACGAAGTATAGGTTTCACCACAAGCTTTATACAGATTTTTTAAGCAATTTGTGTTTTAATACAATCAGGATTGAATTGTAACATTTTACTTCTTTCTTGTTTGTCACAAATAGAAGAAACTCTCTGAATTTCTACTGTGTTTAATCATCTTTACATCATTAAAAATCTAAATTTTGCGATCTAGTTTTTCAAATACGAAGTATAGGTTTCACCACAAGCTTTATACAGATTTCTTAAGCAATTTGTGTTTTAATACATGCAGGATTGAATTGTAACATTTTACTGTTATCTTGTTTGTCACAAATAGAAGAAACTCTCTCATTTGTTGTGATTAAACATCTTTAAAGCATTAAAAATCTAAATTTTGCGATCTACGACTCGACTGCGGATCTCAAATGCTATAACAATTCTTATTTAGGCACGGAAATTAGTGTGTTTTGCTACATACTAAACTATAGTAACATAATTAGCTTCCTATTGAAACTATATTTATATTTTCTATTTTTGTTTTGTAATTTATTTTATTTGTTTATATATGTAACTGTTGTAATGAATATTATTAATATAAATATGAAAATTACATATTTCAAATTAATAAATTGCAAGGAACTAAAAAGAGAGAACAAAAAAACGGAAAAAGTTGTCTAATATTCTTCTGGTAAGGAAGTTGCACATTTCAAAAAAAAACTTTTTTCCTCTCTTCCTCTCTTATATCCAATATATATATAAAGTGTGTATATATATAGGTATGAAAGGTTATAAATGTTTCGATCCAAGTCTTCTCGCCCTCAGTACAATACACATACCCACTATATAGTGTGCGGAGTAAAGGTGGGCAGCTTTACAATACACCCGAACAATTCGGTGAGGGGGGTGCGCAAAAGATAAGCTGTGCGACACTGTTAAATTTACTTTTTAAACAAGTTCACTTTAAACTTAAACCGTCCTCACTAACTCAAGAAGCAGGAAAAAAGGGAAGTTGAACAAAACACACACAAAAAAAATGAGAGAGAAAATACGCATAACAAATTGTATAAGTAAAAGAGAAGCAAATGCAAAGTTTTCCTCTATTATTTACGCTATTTTTATATACGCCATCCCGCCGAGACCTAAAAATCTATCTGAATAATTTCCAGGAAGAGTGGAGACCAAAAGTGGAGAGGATCCAATAAATCATTCCCTAACGAAATTTCCTTCTACTTTGTTCGCGCGTTTCACTTGCAAGTATTTATTTATTTTTGCTTCCACCCTCTCTAATCTTCCTATATATATATAATTTTTTTTTCTGAATCTTCTAAACGCGCGTTGACTTTCTCCCTCGAAACGAAACCCATTATAATATAATTTATTATGTATATTGTATTATAGGCTGGGATCAGTTTCAGCTTTTAATTTTCAGTGCGCGCTCGGTGGTGGAGAGGGGAGGTTACGGAAATTGGAAAACGTGCCGTGTATTTTGCGAAAAACCCTCGTACCGCGTGAACAGAAAAAAAAAAATATATATATACATATATTATATAAGTACAATATGAATTTTGCATTTTATGATCGCATAAAAGCCGAATATAATTATAAAAGAGAGAGAGAGTATTGCGTATTATTCAACCGAAATGTGCTTGGCATAACGTGATCAAATTGTGATTACGTTCTTTGAATTATGAATTTATATGCAGTTATGAAGCGAAGATTAGTTTGTCAAATTATAATTTGTTTCTATTTTGGATAATTGTAGTAAAACCGGTTTGCAGTTAGGAAATGAGGTAATAATAATGGATTCATCGTCAATATCGTTTTCTGCTGCAATTGAACTGTGCTAATTATTTGATGATTCTTCATTCAGAAGAGATTAATATTATTGTACTATTAGTATTATGGATTTTGTGAGCGTTCAATTCTGGAGCGATGATGCAAATGTTTATCGGTGCATTGAGTGCAACCAGCGATGGATGCTTCGCAACATATGTCATCAGCTTTGGCATCAATCCGATGTTAATGAATGGATTTCGAATAGTAGGTGAAATCAGGTGAACATACACGTTGTTTGTGGCATTAGAGGGTCAGATACGCGGACATTTAAACGCATCGAACTACCAGAATTATCAGACAATTTATATTATAAAAATCTGTTCATCAATGTGAACATTGAGTAAATTTAAAATCTCGGTTGACATTAAATGGATAAATCTTTCTCGGTGGATAATTACCATTATGATGATTTGTTTTTTTTTTTTTAAATTTGTTGGTTGGCTGTCGTCTTGTAGTTTAACTTCAGTAGTATATTGATGCTCTGTGATTCCACTATTTCTTTTGACTGTGAATCTGCTGCTATCCTTAACACTGTTCTTAATATTGTCCATCGACTTGGCTGAAGGTCCATATGCTGAACCTCATTCATTTAACTGTCCATCCGTGATGAACGATGGACCTATTTCTGCAATCACCGAGAGGGCTCACAAAGGACCTGGCTTGATCAGGATTTGAACCGGCACACACGAAATCGTGGGTAGGGCGACTTAACCATTTATAAATCTGAATATTATGTGGAATAAAAAGTTTTGAGCGTTTTTCTCTGTATTTCGACGATGAAATTAACAAAGTTTGAATTTTCTGATTTAGATCCCTTTTGTTCGATAACTTTTGTCCATTTTGAAGGAAATTTTATAATTTTGCGATTCGTTATCAACATTTTCGACGATTAGCCTACCAGAGCGTGTCATCTTTGACGTCCATATTACCAGAACGGAAGTGTTGGAACTAACACTTTGCTATTGCAATCGATACTTTATTGGGTCCATAAACAACATAATTTCTTTGGCCGCATGCTCCGCTTTTATCCATGGACGTAATGTTACTAATGAATGTTTCGAAATTTCTCTTTTTTACCTTCATTTAGGAAAGATCTAACACACAACTGAATTCACTAAACACAAAACTGCCAAAAAAACTTTTTTAAAGCGTAATGTCGCCTTTAAAACGCACTATAGAATGCAACATATACATCGTGAGATATGACTCACTAAAGCCATCTAACAAACTTTTTACTTTTTACTTCACCCAATGTTATTTTAGATTGATACGAAGTATCCAAAAATATGGTAAATAACCATATTAGGTAATTTTTCAGTAGTAGCTTAATTTTTTATTGATTTCTTATCGATTGCGCAAAACGTATTCATTTTTGTGCACAAACAAAAATTGTAATAACGTTTGAGATCCGCAGGTGCAGCTGAATCATCATGACGTAGATCGGGCGTTTTCGCCAAATTTTTATTACATTCGTATCATTTTTTTTTTGCTTTCTTATCACTCAATTATGCGGGTGTGTAAAACGCACTCATTATCTTAACCATATTAAAACTTTCTTAACGTTTGAGACCCGCTGATTCATAGTAAAACAGACAAAGTGCAATTTCGTATCAACATTTTTATTAATTTTTATCGAATATAGAAATGTGTTATCATTTTCATATAAATTACAAAGTTAATTAGTTTAATAATAGTTTAATGATGAGTGTTATAAGATAATATGAACAGGTGTTTTGTTATTATCTTTGCATTTGCAACAGAAATGCAGGTGTTTTATGCAGGTGCTTACATTTTGTGCTGGTATTCAATAAAATCGCAGGTTCTTCGTTTATCATCTTTGCAGCTGCAACTAAAACATACGAGACACACGTTCGGGTGTTTAATTTATACGCAGGTGTTGAATAAATTCACAGGAGAATCGTTTTGTAGTTTCTTATTTTTGATAAAACCAAATGTAATTTAATAACTATAAAATTTAATAAAATTAAATAAGGAAGGGAGTATAGAAAGTTGTGAATTATGTAAATTTATTTTATACGTTGATAAATAAAAAATACAATTTCTATGTTTTGAAAAAATATGTACCCGGCGCATCCACTAATCCATATTTATTAGGAAACAGGGGTTGCATTAAAATTATATTTTGAAAACGGTAAGATAATATTAACGAATTTAACTTGACGAGCTCGAGATTGTGGGTATTCGTCTTGATATACGAGTGCTTCGTATAACAAGCACGAATTATGCTCATAAACCAAGGTGTGTTTGTACAGTTGCTTGTTGTTGTGTTGTGTCAGAATTGAGATGTTTGCATTCGATTTGTAGTGTTTAAGTATTTCGATTGTTGTGTGCTGTTTGCGTCGGTCGAGGTTCTGGGGAGAAGGCTAATGTTAGCCACCATCCAGATTAGCATACGTCAACAGCACATTAAGTCTGTGTGTGCTTCGGTCGGTTTAACCGTGCGACGTGGGGTTAACCTGAACATTTGCATCTTCGTCAGTTTTCCAGGTGATTTTACACGTTAGTGCTTTTTTACTCGATCAATGTGTTTGTTCTTCGTTTCGTTAGTTTTTTTTTTAAATATATCTCCTTCATACCTTGTTTCGTAAAAGTGTATTCCAGCGTTGTTGTTTTCTTCTTGTACCTCGAGGCGATATGAGATGTTTATATGAAATATTGATTATTATCATAGAGTGCCTTCGGCTCACCGTCTCCTCCTCTATAAACTCATATATTCGCATCCTCGATGTCAATATTAAATAAATTGATATGATACCGTAGATACGTATATACTTATAAACAGAGAGATAGGTATATTTCTGTGTACCTCGCAAATCTCGTGCATTTCCATCCCGCATTCAATAAATTCAATTATTATTTCATCATTTCTAAAAGAGAATGCATATTCTTACATAAGACCAAATATAAATATATCCATTTCTTCCACTTTCTTAGAAAAAACATCAATTCTGATAAAATATTAAATTACAATTTCAATATTTGACAAATCCAAATTAAAGATTTCAATGAAATAGCAGCGTTTTGATTTCAACAATCAACGAATAAAATTCATTATTATTTTCCGCATAATTCTTGTTATTACTTGAATTTATCTTACAAATCCAGCATACATATATAATTAAAAATTATAGTGAATGAAACTTGTTTTATTCGCCTGTATTCTACTGATTATGTATCTAGACTCAATTTCCGTTTTAAAGAATTCGGAATTAATCATTTATTTTGAACTCTATGATTGAAATCTGTGGTAATGGTAGGAAATATTTTACGACTAGGTTAAATTTCATCAAAACACAGTCGTAAACTGCTATCATCACTACATCACGAAAAAGAAAACAAGAAAAAAGTGTTACTGTGTTGCCAATTCTTATCCTCATTTATCAACATGAACAGTATTAATTGCAAATCATAGCATTATTATGATAATAGATAAAATTATTAATCACTTTAAGTAAATTGACTTTGTTCTAATGATTGTAGTTATATTTAAATTTATTGTTAATATGTTAACTATGGAATGTTTAACAAATAAAAACATGCAGTTAAGAGAAAGCGTTTAATGGAGCGGGAGTTTATTGCGGATGGGTGAGCAAATCGGGATTATATTTAGCTGTCGGCTAATTGAATGCACGTTCAATAAATTTGTAACACCAGCGAACGCCAATTTCGTACGCTATAAATATACCTACTATGAATACATGCAATATTGATTTTCAAGAAGATAGTTTAAGTCTGTTTTATTATGTAACTGTGAGAAGATTTGCTTCAACTCTGTGTCGATACATAAAACCAATTTGTTAAGTAAATGGTATTAAAGAGTGGATTGGAAATTTGATACAATTTTTATAACTTGTAGACATTGACCATATTTATACAAATGCAGCAATACCTCGCATAGAGCGACTTCCATCAGTCCGGATTCACTATAATCCGATGTTGTGAATTCTAAATTTAATTGAACAACAAATAAATTATGTTAAAATAACATGATTAAACAGTAGAAACCCGGCGCTTACACAATTGTTTTTTTATAAAATTTGATTAAGAATTAAGGAATACATTTGCAGATTTACATAAAGTTTAACATGAGTTTAAGAAAACTTAATTAATAGATGTTTTAGTTAGCGAAAAACATCAAGAAATTACGAACAACTTCGAATGTGAACAAAAATTTTCAAATGAAATAATTGAAATATGTTAAAAAAAAGTAATTCCACATCGAGTTTTGTTGAAAGCAATAAATTTTGCAGGAGGATACAAAATAAAATGGAGCTGCGTAAGTACGTTTCTTGAGTTATGAGTTTTTAATATCGCCACCTCTAATATTGTTACCATGGATACCATATCACATATAAGACGCCCCCACCCACTTCCACACACATCCGGGCGTAAGTTCGCATCCACTTTGGGACACAACACCTCCCGCCTCACAATTTTCAATATAAATTTTGTATCTTCCGACCCTCCGTTCTCAACAACATTCACAGTTTTTTTTTTTGATAAATTTTAATGCTAATGCGTTCTGCTCTTCTCCGTGATCTCGATTTCTCTTCAATTTTTATTTATTTATGAGTCTACACTCACATTCGTTTGTGATATTTTCATATAGGATTTTATCATTTTTTGAACGAGTTTGAGAGTTCAAATTTTTTGTGTAATAGTTTATTTCAATCGACTAAATATTGTATAATTAATTCTAGTTGCATTTGTGATATTAGTTATAAGTGAATAATTTCATTTATTAATTAAATATATTGATTCAACAAAAAACTTTTTTTAAAAAAAAAACGGATTTTCCGTTGGGATACATTTGTATCCCACATTAATTACCTACTGATAGCACACCAGTTTAGGTAATAAGAAGCAGGAAAACTTAATATAGAATGATATATTCACCTAATATAAATAATTGCCTTAATTGTTTTGAATCGATTCAATCTGAATTCTCTACTATAACGGCACTAAAGACACTATGAACTAAGGGTCTGGTGTAAGTATGTTTGTAGTAGGCACGCTCGCAAGCAAACTACTAAAATCCCTGGGATCTTCGAGACCCACGAGCTAGTGAGCGCAGGTTCAAATCCAGCCAGGCCCTTTGTGGGCACTCTCGGTGCTTGCAGCAATAGGGCCATCGTTCATCACAGATGGACAGTGAAATGAATGAGGTTCAGCATATGAACTTTCGGCCAAGTCGATGGACAATGACAGTGTTAAGGATAGCAGCAGATTCACAGTCAAAGAAATTAGTACAATCGCAGAGCATCAATATACGGCAGAGCGCGCTGTAGATGTGTTAATGCGGGCCACATCTGTCGCTTAGATCTGCATAAGTCTCCTCATCGGTTTCGATACTTCAGTTGGTGATGCAAGTCCTGCAGTTGGTAGTGCCCGTCCGTGCAGCGCCCTCTGTTGATGGTCCAGCATATGAGTGGTCCGTCATATGCATATTCCTAACAACGACAGCCAATCTAGAAATTAAAAATCTAATCATCATGATGGTAAACTATTCACCAGGAAAGATTATCCAATTAATGTCAACAACGATCTTAAATTTACTCAATTTTGACATTGATGAACAGATTGTGAATAAAATTACACGACATAAAAAATAAATAAATTAATAAATTATATATATACATAACATGAAATATGCCTTTATTGTGTAATAAAATTAAAGCCAGTTTGCATTTTTACATGTGTAATAATGTGAAGCCCTCAAAGCTAGTGCATACGAAATGAAACGTAGCAACAAATCGTTTGCGCATCCGAAAATTGGATCGGTCCGTGCTGTACAGTATATCGTTTTCAATATTGTATAAATATTTATATTTGCTTTGCATGCATGTAATGATTTTCAGAGGAATGATTAACATTTAATGCTCATCGAGTAAGTACAGCCCACAAATAAATTTATCCCTATTTATTTCAATTTCAGTTTAATTTTTATTGCGAAACCAATTACCAAAATATATATATATATAGAAATAAATCATTCATTATAATGCGAGGTAGGGTTTATAAATTCTAACTCCATTCTACTCTCTCTCGATCTCCTTCTATGCCAAGCATATTATATTATTCCAGCTGGAACTTAATTGCAAATTCTATGCAAGCCGATGTGCTCAGGTGAAGGATGGCTTTTAATTATCTCTCACTGTGTGAGCGTGTGTATGTACGTATCTATGCATGCATGCGCACATTTGTGTGTGTGTTTGGTGGTAGGTGCGAGTTCCGTTTCCGCAATACAGAGCGAATTTACACGGCCATCCTACAATTTTATTTTTTTCTTCTTCTAAAGATTCCTTTGGATGCTGGAAAAATAAAGATCCGATTTAATTAAACTAATAAAGTGAATATATTTGTGCAATTACGAACGTTGCTTTAATGCATCTACATTTTTTTGTTGTTGTCGGAAAGGCACTAATTTTATTGCAGAAACCGCATTATATGAGAATTTGTAATTCAGTTTTTAAATTACTATATGCACTGTTTATTTTTCCAAATCTAATAAGTTTTCTGCTAAATACTAATTGGCAATTAATAAATAAAGCTTATATGACTTAAACAGTGCCCGCAGATTATTTACTGCACTTATTGCTGTTCCTAAACATTTGATATTGTAGATTAGTAATGGGCAAATTTGTTTAGGAGTAGGCCGAAGAAAAAAATACAAAAGACAAATTTAAACAAACATTGGAATTGTATATTTATATTCTATTGTTTTAAAATCTCTTCCGTAAATATCGCGCACTGTTTAACTATTCGCGCACTAATCGAGGCTTTTAACACCGCATTAAAAACATAATCAGTCTTGGTGGAGAAAACCTATTTTTATTTTTCTCAATTAAAGTTAGGTTTGTTTTGAAATTATCAAAGTAAAGTCAATCCGCACTGATCGAAACCGCACTATGCGAGGTATTGCGATATTATAATACGTATATACAATATATATACAATCAATGAATGAAGTTCATGCATGCAAAAGCAAAGCCGTTATTAGTTTATGCTGGGTTTCCGTGAGATAAAATAATTGAAATTGTTTTAATTGCGACGGCAGACGCAGTGTGTATGTGAGTTAATTGAGTCTTTGAGGATTAGGGATTCCGGAGTTTGCAAATGAAAAGAGTAGTTCGCAAGAAGGATGCACGAGCAAGTTCGGTGTTACAGTTGGGTTTTGCGCGCGATGGAGATAAATCAGTTTAAAGTTAGCTAATAAACTCGCGGCGCTTATCGGAAGAACAAATCTGCATTTGCTTCCTCACATCTCAGTGCAGGTATATTTCCGTATCTGTAAGTATTTCAGTTAATACAATAATAAGTATAGACGATTTCTGTCATCAAATTCGGTAACACTTAATCTATTTTCATATCTACTTTTTTTTTCATTGAAATTTAGAATGAAGACTGTGTGGAAACTGTATTTTCAAAATCCCCGGGATTTTTAGTTTCAAAGTTTGTAAATTCCAGGATTTTTTTTTTAATATTAAATTTTTGTTCAAGGTCTCATTTCTAACTGATTTTTACAAAATTGTATTGTGGATCCGCGCTTAGAACTAAGATTCGCTTGCGCTAGAATGCAATTTTGAATAAACGAAGTCTCCTGTGCAAAGGATATGGCAGAAATATTAGCCGCATGTCCGCAAAGTGTTAAAATCACTACCATCACAAATATTAACTAAATTTCTATGGCAAAAAATATTCTGAACGAAGCTTAGTGCGATTTTCGTATTCGCACTGTAGTCGAAGAGATTTTGTGTGCGTTTGAGGGAGATTTAGAGAAAGAAAGGTAGAGATAGAGAAAGGGAGATGGAAAATGTGATGTAATTGTTCACAGGTGTTCTCGAGCTTCATAATTGTGAGTCATTTTCAGACCATTATTCATTATTACGCGAAACAATGTCGAGTTTTTGATGTATGGCCCTCGTTGTCGGCTCTCTCTCTCTCGCCGACGCCTCTCGTGACGCTCCGCATATTAATTTCCAGGATAATCAAAAAAATTCTTTAAAAATTACGTCGGTGATTTCTTCGCGCCATTTTCCATCTTTCTCTCTCTCTCTCTCTCTTTCTACCGACCGATAGAAATGTAGGCGGAAAAGCGAGAGAAAAAATATCCGCACTGTAACCGCATTCCCACTCACTCTCTCTCTCTCTCTATTAATCTTGCACATTTTGTGGGAGGCGGTAGATGAAGTGAGGCTTGGATGCTAGCAGCTAGTTGTGTAACAAACTTGGGGCGTTGAATTAATGATACCCTCTCGCTCGTACACCCGGACCCACCACCACCACAGTTAATGAATTCAACTGTTCAACAAGAGCTGTTGGATTTTAAATGCCGTTTCAATTTTCCAAATAACACTGAATATATAGTACGTAGTGCGTCTGTGTAGGAGGAAACTCGCTTCGTTCATTTAAAAGATATTTAATAAAGCATTGTGCATGCAACCGGCTAACGTAGCCTTTGTAAATTAATTAACAAAAGAATTCTTGAATGCCTTGGCTTAATAATCTGCAGAAATTCTGGAGAAAGAGAGTATTGCTTAGTGAAAAGCTGCTGCTGCCGCCGCCGCCTCCTCGGATGCACGGATCCAATCCTCCTCCTCCACCCCTTTCAATTTATAATTGTTGTGTGCACGAATCGAGATCGTTTTCCCCGTTGCAATCGTAATAATAAATAACGAATAAATGGGAAGTGGATCGCGAGTTTCTAGTGGCTTTTCCCGAAAATCCACTCGCAGTTCATCCCCGTTTTAATTGTTCCAGCCTCATTAAAATAGCAACTACCCTCGTTTGTTCGTTCGTTTTTTGTTTTGTTTTGAACGAATTTCGATCACGATACCATCGATCTTCGATCATATTAATTTCATTCTCGGTTAATCTCTACGCGAATGACCGAAGCTCCGCTTAATTTGTTATTTGCTCGGATATTTCATACTTCCCTGACCATCACAGCTTTGTTCCCAGAACCTTCGTTTTCGTTTAACCCATATTACTACAAAGAACAACGTCCGTTTGCTTGCGTTCTTACTAAGAAACTTTGTGATACATTCAAGTGCACATTTACAGATGAATTGGCAATAATCAATTTAATTATATTTATATATATATATACAGCAAAACCAGTCACTTCGATAACTGCGGATACAATATATATCAATTTGAAAATTTCAAAAGAAAATTTAATTCAACTGTGCAACTACAAACAAATAGGTTAGCTCGCAAAATTGCGTAAAAACGATGAACTTTTGAAAAACCATTAGAAATTTGATAAATGAACAAATTTGTTGAGTCGCAAAATGACAGCTGTCATCTTGTGTCAAAGTGAGGATCGCAGTGCAACTACAAACAAATCTGTTGGGTCGTCACCTTGTGTCACCTTGTGTCAAATGAAGAACTGTTGAAATACTCTTAGTAATTTAATTTGATAGCCGTAATAAAGAAGTTATGTTCGTTGAATTCTAGACAATAAGACGTAAGTTAAAACAAGAAATATTTTCTAGTGCAACTGATAATTTCACAAGAAGATCAACGTTTGATAATTTGTTTCTAAACTAGGTGGGACAGAGATGTCATCTCAACTGTGAATGGATATTTGAAGAATATGAATAATACATATTTTCTTAATTATTTTCTGTTCAAAGGTTGCACAAATATTTATATTAGTCTTTAATTCTATGTATAAATATTTACAAATGGGTTAATTGGCTGGATGAGTAAATTGGATAAAATTGAGAAATTACTGTAATTGCAAATGCTACCGAAAACGTACAATTTAGTTGTAGTTTTAGTTTTTGTCATGTTTTGTTTCAATTTCACACGTTTGCGACTCGCATTAATCAATACCGCGCGCGTTTCGGTCCGTTTATTGGGTAGAGGGGTGGCATTTATTAATTCAGCACGGGATGCGTTTGCGGAGGACTCTCTCTCTATTTGTCAGTGAATTAATTCGATAGTTTCGTTTGCAGAATTCAATTTGGGCGGTTTGAATGGGGGTGAAGGAAGAGATGGAAGTGGATGCCCGCATTCGCATTGAAGCCCACATCAATATTTCAGTAGTCAAAGTGATTAATTCATTACGGAGAGAGAGAGAGAGAGAGAGAGAGAAGCCGTCAAATTGGGTACTCGAATCTTTGTGTGTGTGTGTGCAACTAAGTGATGCGCTCGACGTAATCTCACCTGCTCGAGTTACATAATGACCTGTCACGATTAGCGAGCGAACATGATGATGCGATGAATATTCGAGATCAAATTGAGGAGACACAGAGGGAGAAAATAAAGCAGAAGAAAAAGAGTCGACCGTCAAAGTGGAAGACAATTAAAAAAGTTTTAATAAATGCAGGAAGAAGTGAGAGAGTAAAGCGAAAATAAAGTGGGCGAAACAAGAACAAAAAATAAATAAATAATTGAAATGAACAGGGAGCGAAAGGGATGAACCGAAATCCTACTTTTGCTGTTGACACAACTCTAATACTTCATGGATTTACAAGCAATTACTTGTGAAACCCCTACCTCCAAACGAATTCAATAATTCAAGCCTCAAAGACGTTGTTGTGACCTAAGGCGTAACGCAATATTATCAGTTCATTTTCTTTTCTTTTTCAATATTGTCTAGAATTCAAAGAACATATCTTCTTCATTCCGGATTTCACATCAATTTATCAAAAGTATATCACTTTGACAAGAGGTGACAGTTGTCACATATTTGTTTGGAGTTGTACTGCGACTCAATTTCGAAAAGTATTTTACCAGTTCTTCATTTTGACACGAAGTGACAGCTGTCATTTCGCAATCCAACATATTTGTTTGTAGTTATACTGCCATCCAATTGCTAAGAGTATTTCACCAGTTGCTCACTTTGAAAAAAAAATGACAGTTGTCATGACGCATCAAAAATTTGCTTTAAAAATATAAATATAATAGAAATTGTAACAAAATAATAAAAATTTGAAAAGAATCAAATGTATTTGGTGAGTGCGAAGATGATGGAAATTGCTAGGGAATATTTTACATGCCGCAGTTTGGAAGCAGACCTGAAACTTGTTACATTTTTTTCAATTACTTGTGAAACCCCTAGCTCTAAACGCATTCAATAATTCAAGCCTCAAAGACGTTATTGTGACCTAAGGCGTAACGCAATATTATCAGTTCATTTTCTATTATTTTTCAATATTGTCTAGAATTGAATGAACATATCTTCTTCATTGCCGATTTCACATCAATTTATCAAAAGTATATCACTTTGACAGGAGGTGACAGTTATCACATATTTGTTTGGAGTTGTACTGCGACCCAGTTTCCACAAGTATATCACCAGTTCCTCACTTTGACACAAAGTGACAGCTGTCATTTCGCAATCCAACATATTTGTTTGTAGTTATACTGCCATCCAATTGCTAAGAGTATTTCACCAGTAGCTCACTTTGAAAAAAAATGACAGTTGTCATGACGCATCAAAAATTTGCTTTAAAAATATAAATATAATAGAAATTGTAACAAAATAATAAAAATTTGACAAGAATCAAATGTGTTTGGTGAGTGCGAAGATGATGGAAATTGCTAGGGAATATTTTACATGCCGCAGTTTGGAAACAAACCGGAAACTTGTTACATTTTTTTTTCTTCTTTTTTCAAATAAAAGGTGATACTATGAGATTATCGTTATGGGAATAGAGAAAAAATGGGGGGAATAATATTAATGCGTGTTTCCGCGAAAAAATGTGATGCATTTTTACGAGCCCTGAGCGGCTTCCTGGCGCGGAGTAATTTCAACAAAAAAAAATAAATAAAAAAAATGTATAAGACAAGCACATTTATTTATATATTTATGATATTATGCAAGAGAATAAAACGAAAAATGAGTCGCATAAATTTAACGTCTACTGAAATACATTTATTATTTTTTTTATATCATTTTCTCCCTTAATTGCGAACGAAGGGTGCGAAATGTATTACGAAAATCCATGTAATTTTTGTATATGCTGTCAGAACGTATGTTTAAGCTTCATTTTATATTATTTTTCTGTTCAGTTATTTTCGTTATTTATTTCAAAATGTAGAGATATTTTTTGTTGTTGTTGGAATAAACACGGCATGCAACAAATCGCATTTATATTGCTTACCAGACAGCGCAGAGAGCGTAAACACACACCAACATATGAACACACTCAAAAGGACGGTGCGAAAATTGAACTGTCAATTTAAATTTGATGCCCACATTGAATTTGATGTTTAAACATTATAAATCAAATAAATATATATGAATTTATAAATTCATATACAATCGGTCCTATTTTTATGCTTACTTTTTTTTATGCGGTTTTGAAGTTATGCGGTTTTTATGTCAGGAAGCATTTTTCTTTTAAATAACTATTTTAGGTCATTTTGACACGTTTTGGCACAAATTGGCAAACCATTTCATCGAAAAAGATGATAATTCTGAACGAGCATTCAAGTTTCAACGGGAATTGTACAAAAAAATAGCAAAACTATCGCAAAGTTTAATTATATTGTCAAAGGGAAAAAATCAACATGCGAAGTTGAGACTAATTTTACTTGTGAATAATCATTATCTTCAGATTAACTTTCATAAAAATTTGAATAGGAATATGTTAAGATTATATTTTTCTGAAATTTAATAAACTTGTCTATGACTGTTAACGTTTTTATAAAATTATAAATAAACATTTCAGAAAAAATATAGTAAGACTAATTATTTTTCTGAAATTTAATAAACCCTTTTTTATGCGATTTTCGGTATATTGTAACTCATTGATTTAATTTTATGCGGTTTTAAAAAAATATGAAACGTATCCTTTATTTTTATACGTGTGTCTAGTCCTTTTTTGTGCGATTTATTTTTATGCGTTTTCTTGTGGAACGTATCTACCGCATAAATAGAGAACCAAGTGTATATTTGTTAATATCGGTTACCATCCTTACATTCATTACCTTAAATTAAATGAAAATGCTTATCAACAAAAAAAAATATTGTATAAGACAAGCACAAAACATTTCTTAATTTGTTTTAATACGTTTTCTGAGACCTAAAACATAAAAAATATATTTGTTTGTAATTTGAAAAAATGAAAAATTAATAAATAAAATTTGTGAATATAAGAAAAATTTGACATTGTGATAGCTGTCATTTCGCGACCCAAGTCGCCCATAGTCGCTAATAGGAATAAAAAAGTAAGACATGGAAGTGCTGCCACTATAACAAATCAAGACCTTTCGCTATACCAACCGTAAATAAAAATATATATAAAACACTCGCACGCGCAGTGGTATGTAAATATAATGGTATAAACAAAATTAAAAAAAAAAAAAAAAAAATATATATTTAAATATAAAATGTTTTTATTTACGAATATACTATATAGTAATTAACAATTTCAAAGATGCTCCACGTACAGACAATTCTTATAAATGATCCAAGTTGACTCATGCATTATCCATCCAATCTAAGAAAAAAAATTAATTAATAGTGATTTAAATGTATTGACTAATTGATAAATTACCTCTCCAGTGCTATCCACATCTTCCTCCTTATAGATGGTGTAATACGATAGCGCTCGTGTACATAAAAAAACAAGATATACAAATCTTCAGCCGGCTAGGGCGTGAGTCCGTGACGTGGGAAGGTTCCTTTTATCGAGAGGAAGAACTCTTATAATTGCTTTCTCAGATCAGCACACTTATTCTCCGACGGTGGGCCTTAGCTCTTCTAGAGCACCAACACCGTCCTCTTGGAGATTATAAATATATCTCAATATCTTCTCAAACTGGAGACCTCAACCGTCTTATTTGCGGTTCGCTGCAGTCTCCCCGAATTTTGGAAACATAGTTGCAACGTGGAGCGCACTTGCAGCGTTGTCTATTTTACCACGTTACAATGGTCCTCGTTTATTCATGCATGATCCAATCAATCTAAAGAAAAACATTAATTACTCACCATTCTTTTTATCATAACTTACTAGTTCTACTGATTTACAGATGAAGTAATCTGAAGTAATATAACTGTTATCAATAGCTCTATCACTGTTGACAACAATATCCATCTCTTCAGATACAACCCCTACTGGTTCACAATATTACTGTTTTAAGTTAATAAAATTGTTATCGACAACTCTATCACTATCAACAATTATAATTTCTTTGGGCTCAACTTCTGTTTTACAATACGATTGATCTAAATTATGAAAATTGTCCCTTATAATGCTGTTACTATCATCAACACTATCAATTTGTTCAACCTCTACTACTTCCAACAAATTTTCTGTCAACATTGGAAAATCGTAAAATTGAAAGACAGGTTTTCTCTCTTTACAAACTCTCTTAATACACTTTATACGCTCCTTATCCATATTTTTCAATGATTCATTTCTCGTAGCAACTTTTCATTGCTCGAACAATGGAGAATGAAGCGGAGGAAATGATCTCACTGGAATACCATAGCCGATTTTAGTATCGCACCCTTGGACGCAGCAAGTGTTTGCTTGTGTTTTTCAAAACGGTGAAATACAGATGGACGAACATAGACAAAAGAAGTTTGAAACTACATAAAAAAGTTTATGATCGCAAAGTAAACATTTGAAACATTTCCGAATTCAACCGATTTCGGATGAAAATTTTCTTCTCTACAAACCATGCAGATAATGCCCATACCAACTGGTTTCATTTTTATCATATCCTGTGTAATTTTTAAGACAATTTCACCAATACCTCGATTTGACATAAGGTGACAACTGTCATTTCATAACCCAACATATTGATGTTGTACTACATAACAATAGCTAAGCGTATTGCACCAGTTTCTCGCTTTGACGTAAGATGACAGCTGTCATTTCGCGACGCATCATATTTATTTGTAGTTATGTAACTCTTAATAAGCGACATTTTGTTTAGAAACCAAATTTATAGAAATAAGTAAGGTGATGTTTTGCAATGAATGTTTGCGTGCATCGATGCGGAAGTACCGGGTGAATGTCGCGGAAGGGATTACGAAATCCGGAGTGCAATAACTGATAGCGCGTCGGAATTACGTGAAGTAAGTGATAAAATTTTATTGCAAAATTTCGGAGACGCAGAGACTTAAGTTGAGACTGTTTGCTATTCCGTAGCGGTGATCCCCCGGTTCGCAGAAGTGCACCTATTATGTGTTAGTGGCGTAGTTTGGGTGTAACTTGGGGATATTTTGAACTTCAAAAGTGTTTTGCGGTTTTAGTGTGTTTATGTATGGACGGTAACAGGCGATGCATTAATTACTCGGTTCACGGTTGCAAACTGTAAAAAAAAATTAAAAAAGACGAAACAAAAATCAAAACCGTTGAGGAAAAAAGATTGGAATGGGTATGAAAGAGAACGTGAAAGGGGTGGCGGCTGGGTTTGCGGATGCGGAACCCTTGTTTTTGTGTGGTATTTGCGCGAGCGTTCGCAAATCGGCGCCCCATTTACATGATGAATATTATGGCTTTAAATCCCGTGAAAACTATCAGTAATATTCACAGCCAGCCCGTTTATATAAAAGTAATGTATGACGGCAATACGTCATAAACACGGGCCGGGCGTTTTGTAATTTTTCAAAGCCAGATTTGCAGCGGATACGCGAGCGCTGAAAAACCCTCTCTGTACCCCCTTTTTTCCGAATCCCTGTAACCACCCCCCGCGGCGGCGCGTTAATGTATATAAATTATCGATGAAAACGCAGCTAAAACAAAACAACAATAAAACGAGAGGGAGAGAAAAACAAACAGTGAATGCACACGCAAATGCAAAATGGCGACGAGAAAGAAATGATATTTATTTATTTATGGTTTGCAAAACTGCAACTGCAGCGTTGCCAACTTAGCTTAGGATTGCCACCGAAAGCATGCTAAATTATACATAATAAATTAGAAATTGTCAATCTTATTACTGACACATACTCTTTTGTCTGCAATTAATAATCTGGGTTATTTATTGCTATAGTTACGTATAGCCCTTTTGTTTCAATTATGGTCAATTAGGGATCACAGTAAAAAATGGTTTTTTACCAAATTACTATGACTATTCAAAAATAATGTCAATGTAATATTATAGACTATAAATAAATCTGAAATAAAAAAAGCACATTTTACATATATCATTAATAAAGATATATTTTGTTTCAGCATTGCAAATCCTGCGGATTATAACGGATTTAGAATTAAAATCTGATTGGAAGGTTATTGGTTATTGATAAAAGGTGGTAACGAAATGCAACGAATGTAAATATTTATTTATTTTGCTAAATGGAATGTTGAATGTAAAAATTTGATGCAGCATATAGATTCTGGCGCATTCACACTATTATCAATCAATTCATAGGTGATTTTTGCCAATATTTGTGAATATAATTTTAAGAGATTTTATACTTTTTTTTTGAATAAATATTGTTAAAATTAATGAAAACTTATTTGTAAATTGGAACAGTCCGGATTTTTTATAATCAAATTTGTTAATTTCGAAACAAACTAAATTATAGTAATATCATTGTTTGCATTTCATATTTTCAACTTAGAAATTTTAAATCTATTTGATTTTCGATTGAAATTAGATCGTTAGCAACAATAAATTGAAATGAACGGACGAAATGCAATGCAGCTTTTGACTCGACACTAAATATTCGCTTGATTTCGCTTTCAAATTGGCAAAACTGGGACTGTTTCAAATAAAATTACCGTTCATTACGGAAGTATTCAATAATAGAAAATTGTAATCTCGGCAATCGTAATCTTTTTATAGCGTTAACTGAAGCCTCCCAATTGGAATTGTCTGTATTTCGAAACCTTTAATTCACGTAATCGAATTGATGAAATAAAAGCCGGAGCGCTATTTTAACAAAGAAAGAAACCACACATTCTATCTGATCCTAAGAATGAGCGGATGAAGACTAAGCGAAAATAATAAAAAGAAAGGTGAAGCACACATTTATTTATAAATGTGTTTGGATGAGTGCAGAAAATTAAAATAATAAGTGGAAAGGGACAGCAAAAACATTTGTATCCTTAATTAAATCATTTACTAAATAGGGGGAAGGTCGACGTTAAAAATACAAAGAACATATTAGCACTGGCGTAATTTGCCGAGCACACAAACACTTAATGATACATTCTTTTGCTTTCAGATTAAACCGCTTTGTTTTCTTTGTCTTCCCCAGAGGTCCTGGCCTGAATCAATATACTCCCAATGTTTATATCCACTTTATTCTGACATTTTTATTCAGCAATTTTTACTGAATATCCATGGTATTTTAATAATTTGATTAAAATATAAAGTAATTAATTAGCATAGTTGAGAATTATTTTGTTTACTATCTACAAAATATTTATCAGGCAAATTTATTAACTTTATAAATGTTTCAAAACATACTTTAATAATATTATACATTATTCGCGCTTGAACTTGTTACGCCAGAGATTTGGGATACATTTGTATCCCACATTAATTACTTGCTTACAGTGCACAATTTAAGTTAATAACAAGCAGAATGTTTCTACTTACATTATAGATGTAATAGAAGCATAGGATACTTATTTGATTATACAAGGTGGTGCAAAAGTAATGTCATAATTTGAATTGGCTGCCATTTTTGCAAATAGCGCCAAATGTCACTGTGCTTTGACATTTATAATGTAGATATATAGTGAATTAGTTGTCAACAAGCCATGGAGCGATACAAACTTCAAGAGCGTGGATTTTTTGTTACTGATTATTTGACAAATCCGTTGTTCTAACGCAACGTGAATGAACGATGAAGCCCATTTCCACTTAAGTGGTTATGTTAACAAACAAAATTTACATTTCTGGGATACAGAAAATCCACATGTAATACAAGAAGATCTATAGAATCCCCTCAAAGTGACTGTTTGGTGCTGAATTTGCAATGAAAAAGTGATTGGTGATGGCGCCACAGTAACCGTAACGAGTGAATTGTATATGCTAAATGAGTTTTTTTGTTGAAAGTTGCTGCATTGGGTCTCGATCATTGTTGGTTTCAACAGGACATAGCTCACACATCTCGGGAAACTTTACTTTTGCGCCACCTTGTAGAATTCAATTGTATATAATAAAAAGTAGTAAAAATGCAAAATTTATAGAAAAATATAAAATATGGAGTCATTGTAGTTTAAAAACTTTATACAATCAATTGGTATATTCATCTTTATTACTCAAATACTCCAGAACTTGAAATCAAGTGGGATACATTTGTATCCCACATTAATTACTTGTAAACGCACTTATTACTAAAAGTGTTTTATTCTTCTGTCATATTTTCTAGCACAAATATGACCACGTCAACATTATTTCAAAATGGAGGATTCTTTGACATCAAGTTTTTTTGTTTCATATTTATATAGTTTGAATCGACAACAATCGCTATGATAGATTTGTATCTCAATAGTCTTTTAATAAAAAGATGGAAATATGTTTTTTTTTTTGTTATAATTTGAAAGATTATTAATGGTTCTTTCAAATTCTTTCAACAAATGAAATAATAACAACAACAGCAACAAAAAAACACTTTTATAGAACGTCAATCTTTTCTTTTTTCTCCGTTTTTTTACTGTACTTCACATCGCGAAACCCGTATCATTTATTCATGGGACATTTCACAGTCGACTGTCGGCTAATTGATGTCGGTTGGAATGGCGCATCGCGTGCGACCGTCGCAGGAATCTGCAGGCCTGCCAACTGTTGATGGATTAATCCCCAACGCGAAATAAAACGTTGCTTCATCTTGTTCTTCTACTACTACTTCTTTCTTCCTTCCTTCCTTCCTTCCTTCCTTCCCTTTTTACCGTCCCCAAAAGCATTTGAATAATTCCGAGCGGGGGCGATAAATCGCCGAACGCTAATTGCGTATTAAAATGTTGTGGAAATCCATTAGGAACAACGCTTAAAATCTGTGCGAATCGCAAAAACGTCATTACTTCGGATTACACAAATTAGTGGTCCACATTTACTTTTTTTTCATCATCTCTTCTCTTTAACATCCCCCCAATTTTTGGTACCGAAAGAGAGAAAAAAATCTCGCAAAGGGATTTTATGCGCTGCAATGAATTTTTAATTTTAATTGGAACTCTTCCCTTTTCCTAAGTACCCCAATTTCTTCTTTTATCTTTATCGAGCCTCGTTTCTTTTTTTCTCTCTCTCTCTACAGTGGGTCGAGTTTACTTCGGGCTCTTCATAAATTCGCAATAAAGCAACAAAAAAGAAAAACGGATACGCGTCGAGTCTTCACATTAAAAAGTGAAAATTCATAGTCTGGCGTTTCCTTGAATAAAAGCGTACAAATAAAAAGTGCTCACAGTATATCTCTGCTGGAAATGGAAGAGAAATGACAAAGACAAATACGTGTTTGTTGTGTGTAGGTAAGCTTTTATGGAGATTGTATTAATAAAAAGCTGTTGCTGAGAGCTTTGTTCGGCTGCGGGAGAGTCGCAAGAAGTTTTAATATTTGCTTTTTGCTTATATTTAGACGTAAGGTATAAAAGGGGGAGATATTGTCTGAAATGATTAAGTAAAAAGCTCAGTAAATGCGCGGACCTGGAGGGGTGAGAACCAAGGATTCCATCCGGCAAAGCGTGAGAGGCGGCGTTGGCGGCGGCGGCCCGGGCTCAAATAAAAGCTATTTAAGTGACGTGTCACGCATGCTATCGAGTTCTGCGCCCCGAAGCGAGCCATTTAGAAACATCTGGGACTACGGTGTAAGATTCGCAAAACATCCAACCAGCCCCCGCCTCCTGAGACTCTCCAGAGAGATCCACCCCACCTATAGGCACGGACTGGAACAAATAGTGTGCAAGAGATACTAAGGCTTTTACTTGTTTTGAAATGAGCACGATTAAAATTAATCAAAACCAATTTTTTACCCTCCCCCTTTTACGCAAAATGCATGCAAATCCCGTAATCGCACTCATAATCCCCATAGACTAAAAAACAAAACAAGGGCGCGCATAAACTGGATTAAAAGGAAAACGCAAATATTGAATTAAAACGGCATCGAATCCAACTTTTGCGATGGCATAAATCAGGGATGCGAGTGGAACGAACGAACTACAAAAAAAAAAGAAAATAGAAAAAAAAGTGAACGTCCTGTTGGGAGGGGAGGGATTGAAAAACTAGTGACATTCAGGGAGCGCTTATCATTCCAGCTGGTGCCCTTTTTTTATCATTGTTTCGCCCTGAAATTTATGCTTTCAATCCAATACGCGCACGGATATCATACGAACAGAAAAAAAAAGACAAACACACACACAATGCCAGCAATTCCAACGATGTCTTTTTTACATCGCTGTTTGGTCATCTTTTTTTTTCTCTCTACTGTTGTTGTTGTTTGGTTTTGATTTAGTTTTCGGGGTAAATTCATCAACAGTTGGCAGTGCTGTCAATTTGGCAAAAAAAATCGCGCAATCACATTGGACAAAACAAAAAAAAAAGCAAACTGTTGGTTTTTGCGTATTCCGTTAGAAGAATTATGGAAAGTTCGTTTCAATTAAAAAAAATCGAATAAGAATGTATGAATAGAAATTAGTGATTTTGCAATTAATTGTAATTATTCAAATTTAATTTTAAATTTATTTAGATGACATGTTAATTTAGATTCCATATTCTTCTTTAGTTGCATTCAATTTTTATTATAGTATCGAAAATAATTTCGATTTAACGCAAATCAATTTTAAAGCAAAATCAAATTATAACTGAAATTTCAACAAAATTTACATTTTTTCCTAGTAATTCAGTTTAGAAAATCTATGCTTTGATTCAATGAAATTTTATTGTCATATGTTTATAAGGGCGACTAATAGCCAAATGGTTAAGTCGCCCTACCCACGATCGAATTGGAAATGGTTCGATCTTCCATAACGGCACTAAACACGCTATTAAGAGTCTGGTGTAAGTATGTTTGTAGTAGGCACGCTTGCAAGCAAACTATTAAGATCCCTGGAATCCACGAGACCCACGAGCTAGTGGGCGCAGGTTCAAATCCTGGTCAATCCAGGCCCTTTGTGAGCCCTCTCGGTGCTTGCAGCAATAGGACCATCGTTCATCACAGATGGACAGTCAAATGAATGACCTTCTTCAACCAAGTCGATGGACAAAGACAGTGTTAAGGATAGCAGCAGATTCATAGTTAAAGGAAATAGTGGAATCGCAGAGCATCAATATACTATTGAAGTTCATCATGAAGTGCACAATTGCACAAAAATCCATATTAATAATATATTTTTTACATATTAAAACTATTATTATTATTAGATCATTAAGTTTGAAATCAAAATTTCGAACAGAAAGTTTGTTATGAAAGAGGTTTGGTTTGTTTTTAATCACCATTTTTGTCAATTTATTCACAAGCTCCTTCATCATTACATCAATTCTGTCATAGTAGAATTCGTCGTAATCGATTGACTAATTTTCATAAAGCTGTGTTGGACCACCAAACATAAGATTATTTTGGTTTTGTATTGTGTTTTGGCCTTTATTATTTTCCAATCATTGTGTCAAACTAATACGATTGTCGAAAATAATCAATTTTTTGATATACTTAACGATATACTATAAAAATGGTTTGCCTTTATATCATGACAGCAAAGAAAAGCGATTCTTCGTTTGAGACCATGCATAAACCATCTATCCAGTTTCTTCATCTTACGGATTTGTTTCAAATGGCTTGATAATGTTAGTAACCTTGCTGTTAAGTGTGTCGACTTTACTTGAAGATCAAAATTGCCAGTTCGAAACTTCACAAACGTTGCATAAAACTTCATTGACATTTCGAGTTCTGTACGCTACATTGGTTCCACTATGGAATTCATATTAGAAAATTTTTGCGTTATTCATAGTTGATGGCAGATGGCATTTTTACATAACCTATTTCTGAAAGGCTGATAAAGTACCTTTATATTAAAAAATAAACAACAAAAAAAACTGTTAAAGTAAAATGTCAGAGATATCGGGTATCAAAGTTGGTACTTCGATAATCGGATATTTCATACCTAAAATTAAAAAACCTATAATTTTTCCATCGAAGTTCTATAAATCCATTAAATGCTATAGACCCTTATCAACCACTTTGGAAACCACTGATCTAATCTTTTTTTTCTCATAAAACCTCTGACAATTGATGTCAGAGGTGGCAATTCTAAAAAATGTAAATTCTATGTTAAATAGTCCGCAGATGTGCGTATTGGAAATTTGGTCGATTTCAATTTGCATTGATAATTGCATTGTCACTAGGTAAATTAACAGAACAAGAGAACCGACACCAAAAGCAAGTAGAGAAAAAAATAAAACAGCGCGCGCAAAAAAAAAGTGTAAATAGAGCTTGTCCAAATGTTAATTTCGACCAGCAAATTTCAACGACGTAAATAAAATAATATATATATAAAAAAAAACACAGTAACGACAACAGCAAAACGAATAATCAATTTAAAGCCAATGAAAACTGTTGTTTTTTTTTGTAACATTCTGTAATTGTACAACAATGTCTGCTGTAAACAAAAGCGGAAAAACTATAAATTGAATTTGGGTTTTTATTATAAATTGTTGTTTGTTGTTTTTTGTAATTCCATACTGATAGGACAACATTTATGGCATAAGCTGACACTAAATAAAATATAAAATAGGATAATCCGGTTTAAATTGTATACATACTGTTTGCGTTTGGTTTGCATATATTCATTAATTGAATTACGTATTAGTTATTGCATTTCGATGAAAAAATGAAATCTGCATTTTGTCATTGCAGTTTTCTGTGATAATCTAGCATTTATTGAAGCTTTCTTTGATATAGACGTTTGTCAATTTTATTTTGATAAATTTCTTGAAATTATACCGGTTTCGTAGAAAATTGATTGATATTTTTTAAGTAAAAACCTATTTTAAAATAAAAATTGAAAATATTAGTAAATTTAATTGAATAAATTAAAGTTTTTTTTCTTAAAGTTCAATTATAATTAGAATTAAAAATCTTTATATTATGCATTTAATTAACATTCTAGAAAAATACATAAAATATGGATCTCCTACGACAATTAGTTGATGAATGTTTGGATCGGACAAAAGGGAAATTAATTAAGAGCGGCCATGATATTAGCTAATAAGAGAAACGTAATTAACGCATGATAATGATGTGCGCGCTTTCTCTCTCTCTGTCGGTTGCGAAACAATGCTTCTTACAGTGAGAGGGGGGAGTTTGGCTGCACTGAAATTACAAATGCAAGAACTCCGGTTTCACAGTTCATTATTATATTGTCGTTCTGCTTCACTTCCACTTAGTTATTGCTGTTTTCTCTCTCGTGCACATACACTATTTTTTTTATTATCCTTCTCCTCTTTTGATGATGAAACAAAAACCTCGAATCGCAAAAAAACTAACATCTGCGCACATAATTAAGTGAAACACAGACCGCGATCTTCGTCATTTAATTAAAGCCGCAGGATAACTGAGTCTTATATAAAACAGCTGTTTTTATATTTTTTCTTTCTTTAAACGTTCAACAAAACTTTTCTTGTTCACAAATGTATTTTACACATTTTATATTTGAATGTCTTTTTTTAATTTTAAAAAGAAGTTTTTAATTGTATAATTCTAAAACTAATATTTAAATTTTCATTGCTTAATATTGAAGAAATAGACTTTTACCACTATGCTTTGTTATGAACTTGTGGTGCTCACTCCAGCCCCTTTATATGACGTCACCTACAAGCCCGTTACGGGAAGGTCTGTTAAGGGTACTACCTGGTTAGGGTATATAAGCTGCAACATATCTGTACTAGGCCTCTTCTCTTCTTTCCTCTCTTCTCTTCCGCTTCGCCTGTGTCTTAATAACATGTAAGGTTCCCTGTATTATCTCGTGAGTATTCTCTGTGTTGGCTCTCGAGCCTCGGACTCATTACACTGTAAGAAACCTTTATATCCTATGTATCATACTGTATTATATCTAGTCATGATTTACTTTAATAAACATTATACTACGAGCATCTCCAAAAACTAAATAAAAATATAGTTTTCTTACTTCATCATTTATAAATATATCAAAGTTGTTTGTTCATGTTGAAAACAAATTGTTCCCAAATTTAATGGTTCCTATTTCGTAAATACAAAACTACTATGTTTTCAAATTACGTTTTCTTTGGTTAAAATGTATATTATTTAACTGTTCTATTTCAGTTTTTCTCAAGCGTGCGAGGACACGTGCATAAATATAGACAAATTTACTAATTAGTATACTCATCATTATTGTCACGTTGAGGTAAACGTGAAATGCAGCACGTGCAGTATCACGAATTGCACTCATGTACAATTATTGATGAATTGTAGAGTCTCTAAAAGTAAACTTATATAAAATAAGTTCGTAAAATGTGTGTAATATCAATAAATCGACATTTGCTTATGTAAATTATGTCATTGTGAAATGTGGCGTGTGATTTAATGAGAGCGCTTGATATTCTTTAATTTGGATCGAGATTAAGTTGAAACTTGTTGTAAAGTTGAGAGGGCAGTGCGTTTACTCGACGGCAGTTTAATATTTCGTAAATTTTCTGCTGAATTACCTCCGAATGGCGTCCCTGGAGGGAGAGAGAGAGAGCGAGAAAGAGAAGAGCGTAGAACGAACGCAACAAGCATAAATCCAATGTTTCATATTTAGGGTGCTCGAAATCCCCGACGATCTTCTGCTTAAGGGGTCGACTCGAGCGGAACGGGATCTGCCACCAATTAGTGCGCGATTTCATTTTTATCTTTCGCAATTATCTATCAATTAAGGCATCGACATCGGGCGGCATCGTTGACCCACATTTTGATGTACGATTATTTCTTGTTCAGCCGTTATTTCTCGTCCTCGTTTGTCGAGAGATATTATCTCAGAGATATATCGATTTGATTAAACGCCCACTACACGTTTTTGATGACAGGGCGGCAAGTAATGATTTGGGGCGGAATGAAAGAAGCTTTTTCTCTTTGGGAAAACATTTTTCCAATAGCTCAGTGCGCGCACATATATATATATTGTATGCATGTGTGTGAGAAGGAAAGAAATCTGCGGAGTAGATTAGAACCGGGAGCTGATAGGGAAGGACTCCGGCTGCAGATGAGAAAACTTCTTGTTTACCCCTCATTGATCGTAAAGAAGTGGAGAAGAGGTCGAGCAGAGCAGAGCAAGACCGGCGAAGCGAATGGAGCAAGGATATAGACTTGTATGTATATCTATGTATAAATACACGCTTCCTTCATGAATTATTTTCAAGTGCAAACCGTGGTTGGAACATCGCAAGTGTGTGACCCTAAAGATATCATTTGAATTATTGATGACAATCGAGTAAAACTTGAAAGGAATCAACAAAAATCATTTTCTCAGTATCGGGCATAATAAAACAGTTTTCTTTTTTTCAATACAATCTATAAAAAATTATAAGATGTCCAACCTTGAGATATAGTTTTGAACACATTATTTGATAATATTTGTATGTAGTTATATGGTACAAATGTTGCTATTAAGTATAATCTGTTGGTTTATGTTTTTTAATGAAAATTGACTGCTTCTTGAAATGTTTAACAATTTTAGGACTAGCGGCGGATATATCCGCCCTATTCTTTAGACAAGAGAACCTTTAAAAAATCTCTGTCGGAAATTAACTATACTTGTTATTAAATGTTTTCAAGTGATTTATTATCCAGAATACAATTAGTTTCCTCATTTTTTAAATTAATATTCAAATTGAGGACTTTTATCCATAACAATGCATTGTTATCTCTTGCAGCATTCCATATTTACTAATAGAAAGATTGGCACTTATGAAGGTAGAAAGAACAAAGTAAGATGATGATTATATAATTGTTATAAATAAATAATTTCTTCTAAAGAAACTCGCATAAATTCTAATTAAACCTTCAATATAACAACGTTATATAGAATTTAATAAAAAGACAAATTTTTATATTCACGCTTAAAAGAATTATTTTATGTTTCAAATTTTATCTTTTTTTTGCTTATCCTATTATAATTAAGTAATAGTATTTCATAAAAAGTTTGGACACTGTTTAAGGAATTGTCAAAGAAGTTTGACGATCTCTGGTTTAGACAGTTTTCATAAAAAAATTATGTAAATACGTTTGAGCAAAAAATGTTAGTAGTATTGTTTCAAGCAAACTCAAATAATGGAATACATTTGTTGTATGCTATTAATAGTAAATCATTACGAAAATGTTGTGTGTGTATACTGCGAAATCCGGTAAATCAAGAACGCGATGAAAATGCAGGAACAATGTATTCATTAGTGAAGGACAGGAACCTTTCCATTGTTTTGATGGTTCGTAGGGACGTATTTACAAAAAGTAACAAGACCCAGGATTACCAACTGTTGATTGATCCGTACCCGGTTCTGTTGTTGTTGGTAATGAATTAATGCGCATGGTTTGATGGGAATTGTAATGGATTTGGATTTGCGTGCGGTTCAAAAGTGTAAAAGCAATAATACGAATACGAACGCGCACACACACACACATTAACGTCGCATTGTATTCACGTGCATACACACACATTTATGAGTCGAACACGCAATGTTCAGTTTCGCGACATGTGCTAGCCACGCACATATAGTGGCATCATGGGTGGCGGTGGCCGGATTGAAGTCGCCGAGGTGTAAAACACGATACTGACAATGTGTAGTTGGGTTACGACACGGCCGCCGCCTCTATTCGCATTGCATTAAAACAACAACCAATTTTGTACATATGCTCCAAAATTATACAACTCTCTCTTCACAACACGTAGCTGCAACAATAGCTAACTTGTTATATTTTGTGTATATTGAATTGGTAGAAAATATTGCATAAAGTAATAAATACATCCATTATTCTTCTACAAGTTTACTTATTTCTCTCTATATATGTACTACTTTTATAAGAGTTCCAAATATAAAGATATAGGAATAATATATCATGGATCAAGAAATGACAATTTATTCTATTATTAGATTATTCATTAACGACGCAACCTAATTAGATCAACGAGCACTCCAATCAAAGACAAAAGTTTCGCTTTTCCAACGCACCCATTGGTAAGTTTGTGCTATCATACGAATTACATAATTAAACGAAAAACGTAAAGTGAAAACTGTCACCTTTGGAATGGGATTACTGAATGGAATCCAGCTACAATGTTCGTGAAAATTTTCAAAATTTTGTTAAAAAAAACTTTATTCATTTTTAATAAATCAAAGACTTATGTTGAATAAGATATGAAGTAGAAAAAATTTCATAATGTCTACTATTTTTGTTGTCTGCGGTTGGTATAAATGAGATTCGCAATAGCTCAAGTGACAGTTTTAGGTTAGATTTGTAGGGGCGGAGAAAAGAGTAAAAGTAAAACAGATACAGGTCAGGATTTACGTAGGTCTTAAGGTATGTGGAATTACCGTGGGATTCACTCGCGCGGACTTAGCACGGCATTACGTGTGAATGGCGTGGGATTAGCGTGGGGCTCACGTGGATTCGACGCCTCCTACTATTCTGCTGCAACAACAAAAAAAAAACAAACGTCAAGGGATGAAAACAAACAAACGAAAAACATAAAGAGAAGTGCCATTAAAGCGCAATAGAAAACAAAAGAGAGCAAGCAAACATGACCCCATTTCCATGCGATTAATTAAAAAAAAATATATTAGTTATTAAATATTACGGGGGTGGGAGGGTGTCTGGTGGTCTCGAGTTACGCGCGATAATCGGAGGTGGTTAATTTATATGTTCGCTTTTGCATGCGATCGAACCATAATTCCTCGATTAAATCTACTTTTATTTTTCTAAACATTTATTTATACGTTTTCGTTATAATTTTTTTTTATATACATTTTGCTGCAATTTAAACAACATCCCAGACGGAAATTTAATTTACTACCGTACATTCAACATTATTTATAGTCACATGTGTGTGTTTTTTTATTATTATTAATTGCACCAACAACAACAAACAAAAAAATATTATGATTCATTGGGTCAAAGGCCGCTGCAACAAATATGACGTGCATAAAATACGTTTTTTATAAATAATATTTATTTTCAATCAAACTTTTTATTTTCTCATTACTTTTTAGTTTTGTAAATTACCTCGCATAGTGCGGGTAATCTGTCCAGCACTATTTGAAACCGTATTAATCGAGGACCTTTAAAATCGCATATAAAAAATCAGCAAAAGACAAATAAACGATGATTTTTTTTTTAATTTACAAATTTTTTAGAAATTATTTACAAAATTCATTTTTTCTTTTGAAATTTTCAAAGCGTACTGTACTGAGTGCGCACTATGCGAGGATATTTATATAACATATGGAAACGTGTTCAATTTGTATGAAAATAAATGTATTCTTAATTTAGTATAGAAATTTCGGTTTTAATTACTATAAATCGACAATTTATTAAGTGCAAAGCAATTGCAATCAAACATTATATGTTACCATACAAAACGAGCACAATGCAGGTATTTCATCAAAGCACAGTCTGTTATTTTGTTCACGGTACAAATGGTAATTTATCAAAAAGCTAATGATTTATATGTAAAATATTTACTACACAAATATAAACAATTATTTCAATTTTGAATATTAGTTTTGATTCCATTTAATATAATATTCTAAATGTAATTGTAAATAAAAATATGAAGTTTCCAGATTTGAAACACAAAAATATAGGTTTTAGTTTGAAAATATAATAATTGTAGCACACAATCACTCATATAATTATAATACGAAAATTGAAAAAAGTTTAGTATTTTTTTTGTAGGAGGCGCCGGGTTTTCAACTTTTCATATAATAATTATTTCTTTTCTCCCATAAATTCAAACTATCTAAAGATATTCATGTATACATTTTTCCATAACAATTTTTTATCATTACAATAATTAAAAAACCGACAATTAAAAACATCTTTAATTTGAATATTATATATTGTTTTTTTCACGTTTCTTCCCAGATTTGTACGGGTAATGCCTCGCATAGTACGGGTAATCGGTTCCTCACAATTCGAAACCGTACTAATCGAGGATATTAATACCGCATAAGAATAAACAGTAGAAAAAGAGACTTGACTTTATAAAGAGATAAAAAAAGTGAAATCTCTCTTACTATTATTGTGATTGATTAATACAATATTCAAATTTAAGATGTTTTATATTTATGTAGTTCTAAACATATTTTTGAATCGAACAGTTTGAAAGTTACGAACACATAATCAATCGAATTACAAAGAAAACATAACGTAAGTAAAAATAACGATGAAATGCAAATATTTTTGAGAGCATTATCATTCTGTGTGGTTTCATAGATTTATTTACATCTCTGCGTGCATGTGAATATAAAATGAAAAGCATCAGAAGCAGGCAGGTTCATTCTCCCGTCATAGAGCCTTTGCGAACATTCCGTTGGAGCGCATTCAGTCAGCTGCGAATCATTTCGAGTCTGCAAAAGTTTTTTTTTTACGAACCAAGAATTTATTTAACTTTCCCGTTAAATTAATTAGCATGCAAAAAAAGAGATGGGGAAAAGGGATTTCCTTTCGGCGGAGCGGTTTTCCTGAAAAAGACATTTTTATTCGTTCTCTTTCCTTCGCCATCTCAATATCATGTTTCTTTCTTCATATGCAAAACGGAAGCATGTGGCCTCGTCGGGATGCGCGTGTATCCATGTATAATATTAGAATTAAAGACGCCGGGAGGGCCTTAATAGATGTAATAAATTGATTTCCAAGGTATAATTCAGCAGCGGGATGATAGTAATTTCTGCTGTAGTTCATGGTAATTGCTTAGCACACTGTACAGTTCTTGCGTTGCAGGCGCATACTTGGAACAAGAGCGGGGATTCTGAACTAATTGTCCCTACAGTTGAAACTTCCTATGCCACTTTATATATATATACATACAATTTATATACATACGTACACCTCCTACATGTCTATATACATAGACATGTAGTGTGTGTCTGAGTGTATTCAAAGTTTACATAGCCATACCATATTTTATAATCAGGTCACGAATTTGATGCAATTTTGCGCAAACCAAAACGGTTTGCAACTCTGCTTATCCCAGATTAAAATTAAGCGCACACTCGATGTTGCGGCATAGTACGGCTTCGATCAGTGCGGTTTCACTATTTCGAAACAAACAAAACAAAGTAAATTGTACAAAATTAATTTTGTACATAAAGTCCGGTTTCAAACAATTCAGTATATTACCCGTACTATATAGTATTCATACGGTAGTATTCTTTTATAAAATTAGTGAATCAGAAGAAATGTCACAATGTCTGCTATTTTTGTTTATCTGTGGTTGGTATGAATGAGGCGGAGAAAAGAGTAACAGTAAAATAGATACAGGATTTACGTAGGTCATTTCAAACAGTTCGGGATATTACCCGTACTATGCGAGGTATTCTTAAATAAAATTAAATAAAAACAGATATGTATGAAAGAATTCGAAAAATATTGTTTTTTTTTTGGTTAATTTCTATTATTTAAATTTAATATTACATTTTAGGAAATATCGGTTTTCGAGGTATTAGATATATAATTGAATTGGTACATAGAAATTAATTAATAACATTACATATGTTTTAATTAAAATTGAAAGCCTGGAATTACTCTCAACAATCAATAACAACTAATTGGATGCAACGTTTATCCGTCTAAACATTCCTGCAATCGACGTAATAAATCTAACAAAATAGTTTTCGTATAAAATTGAATTGCAAACAATTATGAATAATGATCCTACCAGGGGACCTTCGCTAGTAGTCGCTAGTAGGAATAAAAATGGAAGCCATGGAAGTGCTGCCACTACAACGAATGCTCCACGTACAGACAATTCTTATAGATGAACCACGTTGACTCGTGCATGATCCATCCAATCTAAAGAAAAACATTAATTAATAGTGATTTAAATGTATTGAGTAATTGATAAATTACCTCTCCAGTGTTGTCCACATACTCCCTCCTTATAGATGGTCCTCGTTTATTCATGCATTCAATATAAGTAAAAACATGAATTAATAGTGATTTAAATATGTAGCTTAATTGATAAATTACCTTTTCTGTATTCTATATCACCATGAACAATTATAATTTCTTTGGGCTCAACTTCTGTTTTACAATACGAGTGATCTAAATTATGATAATTGTCCCTAATAATGTTGTTACTATCATCAACACTATCAATTTGTTCAACTTCTACTACTTCCAACAAATTTTCCGTTAACATTGGAAAATTGAAAGACAGGTTTTCTTCTGAAAATTTCAGTAAAATGTAGATTACAAACTCTCTTAATACACTTTATACGCTCTTTATCCATATTTTTCAATGATTCATTCCTCGTAGCAATTTTCCATTGCTCGAACAATGGAGAATGAAGCGGAGGAAATGATCTCAATGGAATACTAAAGAATAATTGTAGACACATTACTTACTTGCTTGTTTTCTTGTCTTCTTCAAAACGGTGAAATACAAATGGACGAAAATAGACAAAAGAAGTTTGAAACTACATAAAAAAGTTTATGATTGCAAAGAAAACATTTGAAACATTTCCGAATAGTTCCGAATTCAACCGATTTCGGATGAAAATCTTCTTCTCTCCAAACCACGCAGACAGTGCCCATACCAACTGCAGACCCCCTGGATCCTACTATTAGTCTAGTCTATTGATATATTAATAGTTATTGTTTATAGTTTACAAATTTATTTGCACATTTTCTTCTTAATGGGTAATATGATAATTATTTAAAACCAATTATAATATATTATTTTTTGACGTTTTGACGCAAGGTGACAGCTGTCATTTCGCGACCCAACATATTTGTTTGTAATTGTGCTACGACGCAATTGTTTATAATTTTTTTTTGACATATCTAAACAAAGTGACAGCTGTCAGTGTCAATGCGTAAATTGCGTGAGAAGTAATCGAAACTAATTAATGGATATATTTATGTATGTATCTGGAAGAGGATATCTCGAAGTAATCAACGAAGAGACGTGCGTTGGATATATCGGAGATGTCTAACGTGTTTTGATTGAGCACTCGAGTTCTTCCATCATCTTCTCTCTCAATATATATAGTTTTTTGTTTTCGTTCATCTGGTAGCACTTTTGTTAATAGAGCAATCATTTTTTGTACACTTGTATTAAGACGGCAGAACGCATCCCCCCACACCCCAGAGCGCCAAGTTTTTGATGAGGAACGGAGGCGAGCGTGGAACGAGGAATCCAATCAATAGGAAGCCCATTTTTCGTTCTCCCACATCGACGGGAGAGCGTCGTCTCCCATATTTTTCATTTCAACTCAACAATAGATATACATTTGTCTGTCTTTTCCGCCTTCGATCTCGAAAGATAAATACGTGTCAATATTTATCAGGGTAGAAGAAGTAGCAGCAAAAGCAGTAGTCAGATGACTTCCCATGAGTGTGAATGTGCTGGGCTGATCTCCGACACACAACTTGAACTAATCCTCCGGAGGGTAACACGATCGCATCGCGCTCATTACGCGCGTCCCGACTTTGTTTGACTTTTCAATCAAACACTTGGATAACTCACGGCTTTTCCGTTCCTGTTCCCCTCCAAAAATTTTAATCTGTTGATATCCCTAATACAAATACACGCGGCAAGAATCTTACCAACCAGATCCACCCAGGAATTTCATTATCTTAATTGCTTAATCCTGAAGTGCCTCTGCTCGAGACCCTTCCTTTCCAACCATTCACAAACCCCTCTTAAAAATACAAAACACACACACATACACACACAAAGAGACTCTGACGCATTCAGACTCTTTGAAATCGATGACGCCGTATAAGTCAAGTGTCTCTCCGAGCTTATATTAATCCCCCGGGAAAAGTGTTGTCCAGGTCAGTTCGCTTATTCGCTGAAATATGAGTAACTACATTTTCAATTTCAACGACCAGTCATATATCAAGAAAATGTATAAAGTATTGTGGAACGAGATCCTTTATAACTTTTATTCTATTCCATTCAATTCAGTATAACATCACACAATGATTAGATGCATAAAAATGAACCGATTCGAGTTCTCACATCAAGCAGTAACATTTTTTTAATATACAATTTCAAACAATAATAATTCTAGAAATGATCAGAAAAATTCAGTTTAAATTTTACAACATATAAGATATTTATGTATTAATTTTTCAATAACATTTTTGAAAGCAGTGGCTTAATTTAGTGGCTACTTTTTTCATTATCGTTCTTCATCGTTTTCTATAGTATAATTTGGATATAGTCTCAAGAATATTTGTCCAGTATTTAAAAATATTATCAATTTTTGTCAGAAACCCTGTTTAAAAAACCGTAAAATCCACCTTAGATATTTATTTATATTTAATAGTATAATTGAAGAATGTAAACTTCAAATTGTTAAAGTTTTCCAGTATTATATTATTTCTTGAGCATTTGTATTGAAATTGTTTTTGCGTAGTTTGCGTTTTTTTTATTATCTTCGAATAACATAAGTATAAATTGATTGAAATGTGTAATGCACATAAGGCACTTAGTGATGGATGTGCTTGGTTTGTTCATACATTTATACTGTTCAAATATGTAGTTCACAATACTCAATAAACGTATTTTTTGTGGTGGAGGTGCCAGTTGTAAATAATTCAGTTTTTTTTTAGAGAAATTCATGCTTTTACGTCAATTAACCGTTTTTTTCCTCCTTTTATTTAGTGCATCTAATATTTAACTTTGATCCAATCCAGTTACATTGCGTCATATTGATATGTTATAGTTTTTTTTACCATGTTATCAACTCTATCCATAGTTTGTTTTTTTTTGCATAACAAAAATATTGATTTTCTTGGTTGTCATAGTAACGTTAATTGTAACATCACACAATGATTAGATGCATAAAAATGAACTGATTCGATTTCTTACATCAAGCAGTAACATTTTTATAATATACAATTTCAAACAATAATAATTCCACAAATTGTCAGAAAAATTCAATGTAAATTTTACAACAAAAGTTTATGTTGTAAAATTTACACTGATTTTTTCTGGTTCTTGAAGATATTTATGTATTAACTTTTCAATAACATTTTTGAAAGCAGTGGCTTAATTTTATTCTTCGCTACTTTTTTCATCATCGTTCTATAGTATAATATGGATTTAAAAATATTATCAGTTTTTGCCAGAAACCCGATTTAAAAAATCGTGAAATCCACCTTAGATATTTATTTATATAAAATAGTTTATATAAAATATTTGGCGTTTCTATTATCTTCGAATAACATAAGTGTAAATTGATTGAAATGTGTAATGCAAATAACGCACTTATTGCTGGAGGTACTTGGTTTGTTCATACATTTATACTGTTTACAATACTCAACAAACGTATTTTTAGTGGTGGAGGTGCCTAGTTTATTTACATATTCTGCCACATATTGTTAGAAGTTTTAGTTTTCAGATTTTATTAAGCATTTTTATATCACTAGAGTCATATACTTCTTAATGTCTTAAATTCAATATATTTTCATATCAAATAAATTATATATATTAAAATCACTAGTAATGCTTTATCTACGAATTGTATATATAATTATTTCTGCGAAAATAGAAACTTACTTGTAATAAATAAATATTTGTATTTATAGCTTTAATAACATGATTAATTTAAGAAATAAGCATATGCTAAATTTTATATGCACGTTGAATAATTCAGTTGTTTTTAGAGAAATTCATACTTTTTCGTCAATTAACTGTTTTTTCCTCCTTTTATTTAGTGCATTCAATATTTAGCTTTGATACAATCCAATTACGATGTGTCATATTGATCTGTTATTGTTTTTTTTTACCATTTTATCAACTCTATCCACAGTTTGTTTTTTTTTGCATAACAAAAATAATGATTTATTTTATTTGGTTGTCATAGTAACGTTAATTGTTTAATCTCTCTGATTCGATGACTACTCAATTCTTAATTACTTAATCATTTGGTTTTCATTTTCTAATTATTTTTTTCAATTAAACAAATAAATCTAAAAAAAAAACAAAACTCAAAGACTTGTCCTTCTTTTATTAACTTCTTGTAAGAACTTTAGCAATCAATTATGTTTTTTTTAAGAAACATTAATTGAATCGATGAATCTAGATTTTGTTATTTCCATGTATTTGTTATATACATTTTCAGCATTAAAAGCTGAAAACTTGCTCTAAAAGTTTGTGTTGTGATCCGATTCGACGAGTCCAAATCTAGGTGAAACTATTGGATATTTGATGCTCAGTTTGGAGAAAATATAAACTACAAACAAATAAAAGCAATCGATACTTTTCCAACTTAAATTAAAATAATAGACAGAGCTAAATTAACGTACTTTCGATAATACGTACATTTTTTTAATTACGCTTATGGGTAAACATAATATCTGAATTCATCGATTAATGTAAATTCGCTTAAAGTACATCAATTCGTGTATCCATTACGTACGTTAACCGAATGTACTTAGAAAACTATTACAATTCATTCTCTCAAGTTTTCGGAGATCCATAAGCTTAGGGGTCATATGGGCGATGCGTCCTGGGGGCAAAAAGGGGCGCCGTTTGAAGTTGGCTATGAAATAGAATCTACATATTGTGCGATACAGGTGCGGGTTTATATGCGGCGCCGACTTGCGCCGTTGGCGTCGCGACGCGAGTGGGGCGAGACCCGAAAAGCGCCAGTATCAAGGTTGATGTGATACAGGCGGCATCCTAATCGATAATAAATCTTAGCGCGTAGAACCAGCGCGAGATCAAAAAATTACAACAAAAAAATAATTTTCATAGCAAAAAAATAAATAAATAATAAAGTTTAAATATTTAAAGTTTAAAAGTAAAATTAATACTGAAAGATTTTAACGTTAAATAAGTGAATTTGTTCATTATCTCAATTGTTGTTTATTTTTTTAACACATTTCGAACGCTCATCCAAGTGGTTTTCACTGTGATTAATTAATTCTGTTTTAAGATGTTGTTCGCGTTTCTGGATTATGTGTGCAAACTTAATACTTAGTGCGAGTGATCGGCAAATTTTTTTATTCTGTATCTATATAGTGAACCGTATTATCGTATCTTCCCTGTAAACAGTTTGTTTGTTTGTTTAATTAACAAATACATTGACAATATGGTTCTGTTTCGATCGCGACGATTTTTGGTGATATCGAGGATTTTATTTTTGGTTCTGGACTCTCTACTGGAATTTGCAGACTCCGCAGCTAAAGATGGTAAAAAAATTGTATTATAATTTGATTAAAACAAATTTAACAATTTAATATTGAATTTTTTTTTGATAATAAATTGAAAAAATTATATATTTTTTTAATACTTATATTAATTGTTTTAATTTAATTAATTGAATTTCTTGATTGATAATATTGTCGCAACAAAATATTAAATATTTATAAAATTAGTGAAAAATATTAATTTTTTTTTTATAATAATTTTTTTTTAATCATTCTTATATGTTCATTGGAAATAGTTGAAGCAAAACAAAATCGGACAATTGAATTAATATATTCCATGTAGAAGAATGGTAGAAATTATTAACTTCTTTTTATTTTCAAAAAGATGTTTCAAGAGATTTTTTTAATTTATTCCTATTCAATATTTCTCTCATTTCATGAACTTACAGCAATACCTCGCATAGTGCGGATTCAATCAGTGCGAATTCTCTATTGTACAGTTTAAAAGTTTTAAGACAACCTAAATTTTAATAAAATTAAAAAATAATAATTAAATTAAAAAAAAATATATCTTTTTTTTCTTAATACAATCAAGTCTCTTTTAATAAACAAATTTTGATTAGTATTTGAGGTATTGCTGTTCTTACTTTTTATCCTAATATTCTAAAAAAAATTGCTTTGTTAATTAAAAGATTAATTTTATGAAATTATACGAATATATTACGTTTTTTAGCAATATTTTTAAACATAGAATTTCATAATTTTGTTCATCAATAGAGACAAATTTTTTATTGTCATTATATTATAATACCACATGTTACTGTTATATTTATATGAGTTGGATAACTTAAATATTTACTTGAGATGTAAGTAAATATGATGCAATTATTATGATTTTCGTTGCGCTGCTAATAATGACGTGTAAAGTGTATAAAAATATCTCTATTTTCATATTTAGAATCTTCACTGTTTAGAGCAACGTTTTTCAACCCTTTGCTACACCCAACAACCCATATTTGTTTGTAGTTTTACTGCAATCCAAAAGTTTATAATATACAATTTTTGATGCAAAGTGACAGCTGTCATTTCAAAACTCAACATGTTTGTTGTTGTATTGCGATCCAAAAGATTATACAATTATATATTATATATATAATATACAATTTTTGACACTTTGACACAAGGTGACAGCTGTCATTTCGCAACTAACATGTTTCTTTGAAGTTTTGCTGCTGCCAATACTATTTCAACAATTATTCGCTTTGACATAAAGTGACAGCTGTCATTATATAACCAAACATATTTGCTAAGAGTATTTGAGCAATTGCTCTTTTGACAAAAAATGACAGCTGACATTTCGCAATTCATTACAAATTTAACACGACTCATAAGCTGTGAAATAAAACCATGAGATTTTATTGTTCACGTGGATATTTTCAAATTTTATAAACTTTCAGTTCGTGCAGAAAGTAAAGAATTAATAACATTTGTAACATATCAAATATATTTTCGTTTATTTTTGTATTATATTGTAAAAAAAATATTTTAAAACTTTTCCAATCAACCAAACGCCGAATGAAAATTGCGCATCAAAATTTATTGCAAATTGTATGCAGCCATCGGCGCATTTTTATTGCACTTTTGACGCATAGAATTATTTCCATTACACACCTATATTGTTTTTTTTCTCTCTCATGTTATTATTGCTATTGCGATTGTACCAAAATAAATTCAATATTCGTTAATTAAAAAATATTGTATCATTTTGCTTTTGTTCATTGTGTTTTTGTTAGCTTTTCATTTTGAAATTGAAAATTTAATTTTAATCGAAAGCTATTTATTGAAAAAAAAAAATACTGATACTAATTTCACATGAATCCGGAAAAACTATGCAAAACGAAATTTTTCGTGCTTTTCGCGTACCGGATGAACGAAATTAAGAAGAGGGAAAAAACAAAGGGCGGACAACAAACATGCATGCCTGAGCAGGAAACACGTAAATGGGAGATAAAAGGGGGATTTTGAAATGCAGGCGACAAGAACAAAAGAATGGGATGAAGAAACAGTGGTGGGAACGTCTAGGTCGGTGAGGGGGTTGGAAAAAGGATTTGCTTGCGAGGCTTTCAGCGTTTTCAGAGATTTCATTATCTCTCATTTGCATAACACAACTAAAACAAAAGGAAGGAAGAGGGGAAAAAAGTGAAGAACAACAGAAACAAAAAAAAAGAAGAACATAGTGCAAAACTGGAGCGACAAGAATTAAAAAAAAAAGTACAACAATAATACAGGAACGAAATGAATAACATTACAACATCAAAAAAATGGAGTCCGAGATAAATATATTTTCGTGCTGAAAACAAATTTTCAGCTAGAAAGAGCACTGAGTTATTATATTCATGCCGCTATTTATTCACATCCTCGTTTTCATTTTCTCTTATTCTCACTACAGTGATTTGTTCTTCTCTGCTTTACTTTCTTTTTTTTTTGTTCGCTCATCGTCTTGTCTGGAAATTATTCCACTCATAAAATTCACTTTTTATTTCCTTTTAATTCAACTTTCAGCAATTCATTCAAACTTTATTCTTCATTACTTAATTAAAAACTTCGTTCATTTGTGTCTCCCCCACACAACCCTTGCATAAAATTTAAAAAATCATTGTGTCCACTTCAGATTATTCATATTAAAATTGAATTAATGTGTGCACTTCTAGTCTATATACAGACCATCAAAAATTCAGTTGGTCACCCTGGCATATACATTTTGTTTGGCTTACATAACCTACAATAACGAAATTGTCAATCAACAACAAAACTTTCGTTATGCTGTGTATTTCGATTGAATGAAAAAAATGTGAACAAAGAATTTCTGTCAAAATGTGAAACACTGAAATAAGTAATGCAAATCGATGTACCTGTGTTTTTTCAAATAAATTCATTGAAAATCAGTATATCTTGAATATCATCAGAAAACCTAATTTTAAAGAAATATAGTAATTTTAATGTTTCCGAACATTATCAATCATAAAATAGAATATATTTTTATTTTAAATAGTTTTTATTGTTTTAACGTTTTCGCACTATTTATATTTGTATCCACGACTGCTTCACTACTTTTAACCGAGTTTGTTCTGATCCAAAAAAGTTTAATTATTATTATTAAACATTTTAGTCTTTCTTAAGACTTGTATTACTATTGATCAGTCTATTAATTAGTGAGTATTGATAAATTAGTAGGATGGTGATAAAATCCTTGTTAGATTTTCTTTTAGCTCTTTATTCCCAAGGTTGTTTTGTAAGTGCCAATTTATTTTAGCTTTTCAGTCTGATTGAAGGAACATTTGTGATGATTATAAAGTGGGATAAATTTAACTAATTTGTTTTAAGCTATTTAAAATTTCATTTAGGATTTGAATAAACTGAACTACAAGTAAACAAATATAACTATTCAGAAATGAGATACACTTGTCCAGTTCCAGGATATATATCCAAAAATACAGACATTGTACTGAAAATACTGCACCTCTCCAATATGCTTCAGATCACTTTCCGTTAGTCATTAGAGGGGTTAAATTGAGTAGGGCCTATGCCAACAAAATAATATTTTTCATTCTTGACTTTTTTGGTACTTTTACATGCTGGATTGAGTAGGTTCGATACCCACTTACTCAAGTACTTGTTGCAAAATGAAGAAATTAATTAGTAGAGACGTATGAAATATCTAAACATTAGCTAATCAGGAAATAACGAACGTAATGATAAGAATATATTAGTAATTTTTATTTATTTCAATACATTATTTTTAGATTTAGTGAGTAGTAGTAAAATTATTAACTAATATATGTGGTACCGAACTTGTAATAATATAAATGAACATTTAGTTGGCTAAATTTACAGAGAAGCCTGTAATTATTTATGTAATTGTATAATTTGCAATAAATAGTAATGTTAGATAATATAAAAGTAAATTATATATGTAAAATATCACCTTTTAATTTAATAAATGTCGAGAATATGGATGGCACAACCATATGCAACGAAGCTCACACTTTAGACGGTAAATATTTAGGTTAAGTTTTGGTATATTGCTTTCCATTGCTTTCGTTTGAATTAAGGTTCCATAGAGACCACTGAAGATGGCGCCACTCGATTTTCAAATTTGCGAAGGCACGCCACCAGACAGCGTCTTTGGTCCCCAGACTTGGTCCCCCTGCTTCGCAGTTCACTAAATATATTATAACAGTACAACAACAACATCGTAATAAACTATATACCTTTATGTCTGATGCGTATTATTCTCTATCTTGTGTTTGCGAAAAATGTTTATCCACTTTCAGAATAAAATGTTCAATTTCATATTTGACATTTGTTTTGTGTTTGGCATTCATTTTTCATTTGAAAAAAGTTGAAGGCTAATACCAACTGTTAACTTTTAAGAATTGTTTTTTCTAATTAATTTTAAGGATTATTAGAATAATAATAATAATTATTAGAATAATCCTTAAAATTAATATTTTTGTTTCAATTTCTATTAATTTCTTTTTTGCTGCTTTATTTTACCATTGCGTATACAAATTTTACAATATTTGTACGTAAATTCGGACAAAGAGACATACATATTTCAATTGTTTAAACAATAATCTACAAATACCTATAAAAAAAGTTATTTTTTTATCCTTGTATTTTTTTGATCTCGAAAAAAAAAGAAAGTAAATAATCCGAGCTTTAATATCAAAGTTCACAATAGTGAACCCCTGCAAATTTTCGACGATGCGAAATCGGCTTTAAAAGCACAAACAAGCTTACGCTTGGCATCAAAATAAAAATGGGGAAAAAAATAAATGTTGGCGGATGCAGAAATGAAATACGGCCGTCATATATAACAAGTGTAAATATATTTATGACCGGGCATTAAGGATTTAATAAACAGAAAGTATGTCAACTGCACACGTCTTCTCGCAAAATGTGTTTGTTCGGACGATGAGAGTTGAATGCAGCAGCTTCTGCATTGTCTATACTTTTATTATTATCATCATCATCATCTTCATTGTCAACCAGAATCCAGATTAATGTCATCCTGCAGTTGAAATGCATGCGGTTGCTGTTGTACAGCAATATCAGTGATGTAAAGTAAAATAAGGACTGTGTAGAGGGATAATGTTCGCTTTGTATGTGGGTCGAAGAAAAAAATATGTATTTAAATACTTCCTGCAGGGAGGCGGTGGCAGCCCCTCGAATAATTCAATTTCCACGTAGCATTTGTTTAGGCAGTCGGTGTATCCGTTGTTTCTGCACGTTTAATTTGTTTTTAGCCGTGGCGGAAAATGGAATTAAAGCGAAGCGCGAAAATTTGATTCAATTAATTTATATCTGTGTACCGACACGGAATGTATACGAATTTGTGCATTTTGTAAATACATTCCGGCGTTATCCGAACATACAGCCAATGTACATACAACCCCGCACACATTTCTCCATGTACACACTCTATATGTATACGTTATTATTCTTTTTATATATTTTTTCGTTGTATTTCCATTTGCGTGCTTATGCGCTGCGATGCGTCCACGACTTGGATCCGGAATCCCTGCTTTTCGGCTCGTACGTACACAAGTCTCCTCTCTCTCTCCAATATGATGCCACGTCATGTCCGTGCAAAGTAAATAAATCTTCGTTTTATTTGCAACGCGGTTTTTCCTACACTCTTGTTTACGAATGCACACGCTATCTCCGCATTCTGTATCTGTTATGTTGCGCCGTCATATTTCGTTTTCATTTCGGATCGACGTGTTTGTGCTGTACACACACACACGACATGCATATGCACATACACAAAAATGAAGCAAAACGCATAGGTTAAATCCAATAGCTTTTCGAATTTCAAACAAACAATATTCGTAGTATCAACGTTTTTGGTTTACTTATCAGTTGGAACAGCGTGTATCAACATGTTTGTATATAGTTGTAGCTACACATTTCCTTGATTTTGACACAAGATGACAGCTATTATTTTGCGACGTGAAAACTTTTCTTTTTATCATAAATTATTCGATAGTACCGATACAAGAACTCTCCCACCAAGTTTGAGTTGATCTTCTTCGTAGGTATAGAAACTAGTCGTGGCAAAAAGAAATATCATATTTAAAATTTATTTTTTTAAACAATTTTTAAATTTTTAAAAAAGGCACTTGGCATTGAGTACGCGAACGCCCTCCACGGTTTTCAAGTTCACTACGTTTTTATGGCCATCTACCTGTATTGACCAATGACCAAGATTATCATATGTTCAATTTCTTGATGCTCATCATCTGACTTATCCTCGATATCTTCATCATTTTCATTATCTTTGCCATAGTTTGTTGAGACTATATCTAGTGTTCAGTACAGTTTAATCCGTTCCAAAATTTCCGGATTTTTACTCGTATAGTGAGATACAAGTTTTCCCATATAAACCAATGTGAATTACGATAATGCGTTCCTTGGTCTAGATTTTTAATGATTTTGCTTTTCATATCTATGGTTCTTTCCATTCTTTGGCTTTTTATTCGGAGACATACAAGTTAAAAATAACATATCCCAACACAAGTTTGGAAATTTTGTGATCACAAACAACACAAAGATGCAACTAGAACGACCACTAACACTAGGAACCAGGGGGACCAAGTCATATGAGAAATCTGTTGTGTAGCCGCTGCTGCGGTGGCATTCCTTAGAACATGGAAAGTACATAACGCGGCGCCACAAGTACCAGCAAATATAATAGCGCCTAAAAATTTGAAATTTAAAATATTAAAAAACTTTCGCATACATTTGCGTATATTTACTTTATCCTCTCAAATAGTTTTTATTGCTTTAACGTTTTCGCACTATTTACATTAGGAAACCACGACTGCTTGACTACTTTTAACCGAGTTTTTTAATATTGAAAGCTTTTTTTTATCATAAATTATTGTAAACAAGAACTCTCCCACCAAGTTTGAGTTGGTTTCCTTCGTAGGTATAGAAACTCGTGGCAAATAGACATATTATATTAAAAATTGATTTTTTTAAACAATTTTTAAATTTAGATAGACAAAAAGGCATTTTTTGCATTGAGTACGCGAACGCCCTCCACGGTTTACATGTTTACTACGTTGTTCATGGCCACCTACCTGTACTGACCAATGGACAAAATTATCATATCTGATGTCTTCAAGATTTTCAAATCTTCATTTTCTTGCTGCTCATCATCTGACTTTTCCTCGATGTCTTCGTCAATTTCATTATTTTCATGCAAATCTTCCCTTTCGTCTTCTACATCTGAATCGGATAGTGCTGCTATAGCGACCTGTGCAACTCGCAATTTTATTTTCTTTAAATTTCCATAAATGATGCGTTGGTCATCATAATATATACAAATTTAAAAAAAAAAACACATTTTTTTATCCTCAAACTAGATAGTGGTGGCAAATGCGTACACAAATTTCAAAGAGCTTTTAAAATGGTCGTTTGTGTAAAAACCATACATAACTTTCGTATAGTAATATAAACCTTATGTAAAGTATAGTAGACAAAATAATGTCAATATTATTCTTTGTATAGAAAATATTGATATTATATCTTATGTATCTTTGAAGCTATTATTTGCCTCTTTGCTCAGCACAATAACAACCGTCATTCAGATACGAAAAGGTTCAAATATGGTAGAAGTTAGTAAAGTAATATCTTTGTACTAGTTTGTTGAGACTACATCTAGTGTTTTATAGAACGCTTGAATATCAGTATATTAATTGAATTGAATCATGCACATTTTGAATATAAAATTATTAGGAGACGCGCGCTCTTTTCAAACGTAACAGTTACTGTACTTATGCGCATCTTGGGATGCGTTAATACGTAGATGCGCGCGCATTACAAACAGTTATACAACACGTGATTTCGTTTTTGAAACGCTATCAATTACTGATCGATCGAGAATTTGAAGATATATCAAAATCGTTGATTCGCTAATTGAGAGTTAACACGACAGGCCAATGTATATATATATAATCAAAAGATGTATAGATACGCAGAGTGAAGCGGTGATAAATTGTATTTTAATGTCGGATGTCTCCACCGTGTGGCTAATTGGGGTTGCGGGAGTGTACGTGTCCCCAATGTGTACGAGATTCCACCGTCGTGTGTGTGTGTAAAACTTTTAATTAAAATAGCACCGTGGAATGCGTTCGGATTGTGTTAGCTTAGGCAAATTACGTTTTGGTTAGATTAGAATAAATTGATTTAAACTATGATAATTAAGTTCGGAGGACCGGAAACGACTAAAGGCCAAAACCAATTAGGACCAATCAGCGTTTTACAAAGCGCACAATAATTGCGTTACGCGTGCCGCCGCCGCAGCCGCATTTCCGATGTCACCGCTCCCCACCAGAGAGAAAAAGAGAGAAAAAAAAAACACATTGGAAATGAGAGAAAATCGAAAGATCTTTTAGTCTATTTATTTGTATGTGTTTATGGTTTGCGTCCGCACGTGTTTGTATGTGTTCAATTCACTTCCTTGAAAATTTTCCGGCGTTTCTATGGAATTCCGTGATTGCGCCGAGAGAAGCATTCCTTTCACTACATCCTTTTTTCGGGCTCTCTCTCTCTTTCTCCCTATTGATTTTAATTTTTTTCTCTCATCGTCGCATAGCCCCAATTTCCTGAGAATTAATTGCGCGGAGAGTGCAGAGAAAGAAAGAAAAAAAAAATGGGGGAAACGACGGAAAAGTTTTTAATTAACGGGACTCTGATTTTTCGGGTGATTAACAGATCCATCGGGAGAGGAGGAACGTTTCATGAACACACGCATCGTTAATTGTTCGCTAATTAAAAATTCCCATTGGAGGAGTTGTTGTTATTGGAAAAGACAGAGTTTTTTTTTATTTTTGTAGAAAAGGATTATAATGGTTTTGAAGAAAACGAGACATCACGTCATAGCGGTGAAGTGTAGGAGGAGGAGAAGGAGACTGTAATCCGAGTCAATATATCATTTTCAGGCTGAAACCGAAACGTTTAAGGGCCGCTACGAAACAATGAAGTGAGCGAGTGAGAGAGATAGACTCGAAAAAGAAAAACACGAAACCCTCTCGGGCTGTTGTCCTTTTTTTTTTCTTTTCGCTTCTCTCCTAACCCGAGATCGTTTGTGCGAAGGAGATTATGTAACTCGTATAACAACCCGAGGGCGGGAAACAACATGGAGAAGAAAAAAATATTGTAAAGGGTAGATGCAATAGGTGGAGTTGTTGGCAGTTTAAGATTAAGTGTCTAATTATCATTTTCCGTTACGTTTTATTAATTTGGAAACGAGCTCATTATATCTATTATTAAAATTCCACTCCACTACTTTGTTACGTCGAAAGTCGGTTGGGATACAAATGTATCTCACATTAATTACTTTCTTATATTACACAATTTTAGGTAATAACAAGCAAAAGGTTTCAATGCCTTTACTTACTTTATGAATGTATTTAAAAAAGTACTTCCTCTGTTCGAAAATAGTTGCTACATTTCGTAAGATACAAAAGAATAAGGAATAACTGAACAATTATTTGTTAATTCGAGCAGGAAACATAGATGAATCATAGACACAGTTTAACATATTTTAATCATTATTTTGAAAAAAATCGCGCTGTTTAGCGTTTTCATCACATTTTATAGAAGTCTTAACTTCATTTTAGCTTTTCATTAGTCAGATTGTTTTTTTGGCATTTTGAAATTTTAGTTATGTTATAGCGCTTAAATAATTAAGTATGTAAGAACATGACTTTTGCAACAGCAGCTTTTGTTTTTCAAAGCGCAACGAGTTTAAATAAAGTTTGATCATCGCACACTGATAAATTTAATATATTTATCAGATATTTTTTTAATTAATTAAATTGATTATTTCCAATAATCTGGACAGAGGAAATAAAAAATATATTAAGGAAAAAGAAACTGTTACAAAAGTCTATACTTTTATTCAGTTCGTGTAATAGTAACATAAGTTAATAACAATAATTCTTATAACGGTCGCCTGTATCACGAAAATCTGATGCAAAAGTTCGATTCCCAAAAACCAACAAACAATTTGTGGGGCCGATAAACCCGACAGGGATTTATATCAATAATAAATTGATATAATTTTTTTTTATATAAAATATTCCGGTGGCAATCGCAAGCCCGACAACCGAAATAATCCCGACTGTATCGAAATCCCGACAACCATAATCCCGACTGTATCAAATGATCACTTTTCAATTGTTTTTAATAATAAATAACAACTATTAATAATCTAATTGTATTTGATATTATTTCATAATGTTAAGGTTTATCATGAATAATTCAACAAAATCAAATACATTAGTAATAATTTATTGTTATTAAACATAAAAATGTAGCACAGGTCGTGTCGTGGCCCAGGGATGCATTTCTGGACACTGAGAGATATCTTCTTCTGTTGTCTGTTGTGGAGCCTTAGGCTTGGTAAATAATAAATGGAAAGAATTTTACTTGTTGTTTATTATTAAAATATTCTTCAAAGTGTTTGCTTTATTGTATTTCTTCACTCAGTAGTTGTTTAGCGTAAGACTAATTACAAATACTTATTCTACGTAAAAAAATAACTAAGCAAGGGGGTGGGAGTTTGAGGAGTAAAGCACTGTTTTGATAAGACGCTCCGCTTCAGGTCACTACTCTTGTACTGATTCTGTCAATTCTGCATCTGGTTCTTAGATGAAACTGCCTATTCTGCGTCTGGTTTCTCTGTTGAAAATAGGAAGGAATGTAACAATCGGTCTCACTGTGAAGGTTCCCTTTATGCTGATGTATTTGTTTATATAATAAGGCGACTAAGAGATGCCGTGGATGTCTCTAATTCGTTAATACTCTATATTAATAATAACAATTACAATAATAACGGTTGGAAACAACAGGTGATTACGCTCCGAAATAATTTAAAAATGTTATTGTAGAAATTTTGGATATAGTCGGGATTTCGATACAGTCGGGATTTTGATATAGTCGGGATTATGTTTGTCGAGATTCTGATAAAGTCGGGATTATGGTTGTCGAGATTTTGATAAAGTCGGGATTTCGATAGACGGTCTTTCGGTTGTCGGGCTTGCGATATAGGCCCAAAAAATTCTTTTAACAACGTTTATTGAATAATCATACAAAAAAATAGTAATTGTGTCCATGTTTCTATTTTGTAAATATATTTTATTGATCAATAAACTGAAGTGAATTGAAAATAAACATTATCCGCAGCAATTATTTCAATTTATTTGTAAACTGTTTAATTGTTGTTTGCTTTTGTGAAGTGACAATACAACATGCATTACGATCAGTTTCCAAATTACATCTACCTACATTGTTTTCAAACAATAGAAATTCAACAATAACAAAATTCATATTTACAATAATCATCACGATTATTCTCTCATGGGAAAAGAATCACCTCGAAACACCATTATTTTCTAGAGGTTTCGTTGATTCGTAAGCAATAAATATGTAAAAACGCGAACAGTCTGAGACGTATAAGGAGTTTATTTCTGTGCTTTCTCGGAGAGAGAGACTTGTGAAATATACGATGGAAAATTACTTTCTAAGGGCACCCTTTGCTCTATGACACACTGCTCCGTGGAAACTTCCAGTTCTATGAATGTATAATGGCCAATAAACGACGGGATACATCCAAACTTATAATTTTTTTTTTTCATTTTTGAGTAAAATTATTTGAACAATTTGGAAAATAAGTAATAGTTATAGAAGTTTCTTTCTTATAAATCTGAGATACTGTATATAAACATACAGTAACACCTCGATTAACGAATAGGATGCGCTTCATTAAGCGAAAATTCGTAATGAGTAACGATTTTGATGTGAAATAAATCGTAAACAACTATGATTCAATTACATAAATTAAATGATCATAAATCATGAAATTGGGTAAGTGTTATTATGGTATAAACGTTAATATAATTATAGTATAGCAAACATTAGGAAGGTAATTATGAAAGAAGTCTCATTCGTGTAATTACGTACGTATTACAGAAATAGGTTTACGAGGTAATATCTGGGCTGACGCGGAGGAGTGCATGTATTCCCATTTCGAGCATAATTATGTAACGAGAAATAACGACCGACTCATGTCAGAATGGTGCCACGTCAATGAATGTGGATGCGACCCAATTTATCATTTGCGAACACGCTGTGATCCAAATTTCTTCAAGTCCACTTTTTGTCAATTCAAATTTCGGCAGAAAAACGTCCGAAAACTTAAAGATAAATAAGTAATTGACGGTTAACTCAGAACGACGCACAATCATTCGTACTAACGTACAATTAATGTCGGATGACTTCACGACTTTTGTTCAAAGTCAGGTTGAAATAAGATCAGTGTATGATCGTATATCAAATAAAATTAACGTTCGCATGAACATCAAGTACGTTTTTAGAAAATTTGCTTATAAAGAAATTTTGTAATCCGACGTTAAAGTGAAAATTCGCATGAACGTCGAGTATAAAAGGACGCCCAAAAATGTATTTAGAACAGGGAAATATCTGTATTAATTATGTACGTAAACTGAGCGCCAACTGTACATAACTTAAAGGATTTCTTTCAGGAAAAAACGTAAATAAAAGATTCGTCCTGAGTTGATTTCGGCACGAGCGTTATGATTTTTTAACGAACGTTGCCACGAAAAATTGTATGTTATTCCATTGCAATTTAATTTCCAAAGTTCACGTCAAATAATTTCTATCTCCGTGAGAGCCATTTCACCGGACCAGAGAAGTGGATGGAAAAAAATAGAAGAAAAAGCAAGGAGCGGCACGAACAAACAAAAGCTCAAATTTATTATTTATATAAGAAAAAGGACAGGCAATAGGAGAAGGAGAAGCTCAACGTAAGAAAATATAATGAAAAAGTTTTTTCCTGTTTTCCTCTGTCGCAAATGTGAACGTGTGTGTGTTTGTATGTCTGAGAGTGAGGAAAGGAAATATTATATCTTCTCCTTTATATTTCATTAAAGTAAAAACATTTTCCTTGTATTTTTCCTGTCTGCGCGTTCGCTCGCTCCATCCCCGAACTTTTTGACACATTTATGCTACTACAGTTTGATTTCCTTCAAACAGTGACGCTTATGAAATATTCCCAGAGGCGAAAGAAACTTCGCGTCGAAAGCACGAAAATCTTTAATCTCAGATCGGAAATTACGATTTATTTTTTGTATTATTACAATAAAAGCATTTTAACTTCAATATAAACATTATATGAAATGTCTCAATTACTTCATAAAACTCATATTAATCTACTTTAATATTCTCTGTTTTCAGGTGAATAAATCAATTGTTTGATAAAGTAACAGTAAGATCTAGTGGTATAGCATACCGATATGATGGTTCTTTGTTTCAACGTTTTTCGCTGTCAAATTTGGCGTGCGACGCGAGGTGTCACGTGGAACGAAAGAAGACTGATCATTGTTACTTGTGTGTGTGTGCGTCCCATTGTGTGAAACGTCTTGGAAATGTGGATGGAGAAGAAGGATTTTCACAGATATGCATATGAAGGAGAAAAAAGGAGAAGAAAAAGAACGAAAATGGAGGAAAGGCGTTGGAAAAATCGTGAAATTCGGGCACGGATATGAAACCAAGACAACCGCTCGGCGAATAACAAATATAAAAAAAGAAGAACGAAGGGAGAGAAAAAGGGAAAGCGGAAGAGTAGATGAGAGTGAAACCTGCGACAATGGAAAACGAGCAGCAGCAAAAAAAAATTGTATGCGTGGCAGAAGCAAGTAATAAGAAGCGGGAAAAAATATGCGAAAAAAAGGGTTTATCTCAATATGCCATACTCTGAAATTAAAAAAGTAAGTATATATGCAAACATCGTCTACATTTTCTTTTCTTAATCTGCTTTGTATGAAGCCATGAAGTTTGCTTGATGAAATAATTAAGTTTTATTACAGAAATAAACAAACTTATATTTTAACTATAATCAAACTTTTGTAGTTAAAAATTTCATTTTATAATTAACAGTTTGATAAGAGATAAAAATGATGATGGAATCAAATATTGATCACTAATAAATATGTATAAGTTAGGAAAATCGAATCTGTTCAACTAAATCCAGTCATAAATCAATAAACATATAGAAGGGAAAAAAATGTAGATAGATAAATTTGCGTACGCTTGGAAATGGAGGCTGGATGTTGAGATTCCTAAAATCCGCCTGAGTTATATATACATCCAACTTTTCTTGTTTTTTTTTTCCTTTTTCCCTCTACCCGAAATGTGCCTCCTCTTGTGCTGCTGCTCGCTCGCAAAGTCCGGCGTCCGACAGTTAAAAATGGGTTATCGGAATGTAATTCATGCATGAGTTAGAGGATAAAAGCTCATCCCCGGCCTAACTTTGGACATGGAAATATGAGTCCATCAGCCATACGGCACCCCCAAAAATGGGCGACCATCAATCTATAGTATCCAAATCTCGCGCGAACTCGCAAAATAAATAACGCACACGAAAAAAGGAGAGACGAGGATGGAAGAGTGGACCAATGTAAAAAAAAAGCTAAAGAGAAGCGAGACAGAGCATTACCGATTTAGGAAGCACAAAAAGAAGTGAGTGTGTAAAAAGGATAACAAAAAAAAAGAAGGAGAAGTATAACGTCCAGCGGTTTGGTGAGTCCTTTTTTTATTGGTCATTGGGAAGATACTTTTTTCTATTCCGGTAAATTGATACAAATCGTTCTGCATTTATCATCGATATCACATCAAAACTGTATTAAATTGCTTTATCCGAATGAACTTTAGGAAAACAAATAGATACGAAAATCGATTTATTTTTTTTACTACTGTTTCTTCGATCAGTTTTTTTTTTTCGTATTCCAGAATCAAATAAATTAAAATATTCATATTTGCTCAGATTTCAATTTTTCAATCTTATATTCAAGTCGAAACCTCTTTGAACACTCAGTAATTTATTCTTCTCTATTGCACTTCATTTTCGTTGAAAAATTTCCAATTCCTTCAAGAAAACACTATATATTTATTTATACGGTGAACACGTTATTGCTTATTATAAAGTGATGCGTACATGTTACAAACATATTGACACCTATAAAAGTTGTACCGATATAAAATATAATAAATAATGTATTATTCTATAAACTGCATCGACGGTTTGAACATATCAACCTGTGATTATGTGACTCGTGATTTTAAATTTTATACTACACACAATTTCCTATAATAATATTTATTGACGACACCGAACGTATTTATTCATCTTTTAGTTTCTGAACACCCCATTTATCTAACAACTCATACACTAAGCTAACAAAACAGTAATATAACAAAAAAAATATAAAATCGACGCTCGAAAAACAGTGTTTTCACATTTTATTGATTTTCTCGGAAACTATAATTGATATAATAGATCCAGAAGATGCATATGAAAACTGAATATTTAAGAAATATAGAGAGTATTCATGTGGCTTCATCATATAGTTGAAAAAAAAAAATGAAAAAATATAGTACGAAAAAATTCAGATTTTCTCGAAAATTATAATCGATAGAATGGACCAAAAAGATTCATATGAAAGCTAAATGTTTAAGGAATGCAGTTAGTTTACATACATTACTATGATTTTATATGGTTGGCTGCAATTCAATTTTTAATTTAATAAATTACAATTTTTACCATTCCCGCAAACCAAACATATAAAATATTCCGAATTTCTTCGTCACTGAAGGCACGTCTTGCATTTCTACGACTTTAATATTATTGGAATAAATAACCTTTCAAATACATCAACAAGAATTGAGAGGAATTCTCAAAGTTCTGAAACTGACTGCAATTGAAAAACAGTTTTTTTTTTTTGTTTATTTGTTTAACAATGCTGGTAAACTTATTTTACTTCGAACAGAACGGTTCCGCTAATATCCCGCACTATTTGAAACGTGGCTTATAAAATTTGTAATTGCTATTTTTCTCTGTTGCAGTACGTAAATATTGCATGTCGTAATAAATATACATACTTTGTGTGTCGTTATTGAAAAGATCCTGAAAGAGTGCAGCGCTAAAGTGGTGTAGGAATTATTTTCATCTAGTCTACTTTCATATGAAACTTCATCACGCTTTATGGAACATTTTTCATATTTCCCCACTCTCGAAACCACAAAAAAAAAACAACAAAAAAAAAAACGTGAATATCATAAATACAACTTCTGCTCGCTTCGCGTTATTTCTCCCTTGCGCAATTTTTGTTTTATTCATCCCAACGTCCACCAAATCTGGAACAGAGTAGCGCACTCGAGAGAGAACGATAGAAATAGGTATTATATACGGCCAAGTTTCGTAATTTTTGGCGAGATTTTCATTTTTATTATCAGGGATTTTTGCAATTACGTGAAAACGTTATAGTACATTCCTACATTCTACATATTTGTTGGAATGCAAATAAGTATAACAAAACGTTTTGATGATAATGTGCACTGTTTTGAAACACAATTATAATATTTTTTTAATTTGTATTATTTGAGTTAAAGTGGAATACAATTAAGATTTTATAGTCGTTTACAAAATTATGGCCCGCGGGCCACATCTGTCCCGCGAAACAATTTTCATGGCCCCCGATTACATTTAATTATGTATTTATTTTAAATACGATGCTTGTAGTTTTAAAGTAACGTAGAGATATGTTAGCTGCTTTTAGATTGTGCAATTTGACTGTGAGAGCACTGGTTTACGACGTAAGAGTGTCTCTTATTGTACCAACAAATATTTGCTGTATTGCTTAAATTTAAATAAATATTAAATATTGATATTTGATTCGATCTTGTTCGCAAATAAACAAAATAGAATACATATTCGATGTGTGGGGGTGTAGAGAAATAGATGGAAGAAATGGATGGATGGATATGCGCATCGATGTTGCACAGTTTGAGTAAATTACTTGTCATCAAATCCGCATGGGAATTGAAGGGACGCACTCACATATGAATGTATATTTATATTTGGCTGAATATATTCGAAAACGTTCCTGCATTATCTGTAATGCAAAGGAGATGTGTAGAGAGGAGGAAACAGACACAGACGCAGCAGTTGTTCAGGAGGGAAGAGATTGGGATGAGCATTTGCCTATTCACGTTCCGAGCCATATTCAAAGGAATACAAAAGTTTTCAATTCGCGAATGGAATTGGAACTCTATCTGATGTGACCTCCATCATCGACCTCGCATCCTTTCAACAAGCGGAGAACCACAATCAAGAATCATCATCGTACGATTTAACTTTAATTTGTCCAATTTTGTCCACTCACATAAAACAACCATTAAACTCACTGCAAGAGCTGTACAGCATTTAGTGATAATTAAAAATCAACACGAAAATCAAATTAAAAATGAAATATGGCAAAAATATAAACTTCAATACATTACTTGTAAAAGAAAACAAAAATATGGTAAAGGGCTCGAAATGAGAACGAACGCAGGAAAAAAAAAACGTTAAAACGCGTTGGGTTTTTTTTACATTTTTTTTTCATGCCTTCAGACTCCATTAAAAATCCTTGTGCATTAGCACGAAGAGAAAAAGTTTTTTTTATATGTATTAAAAAAAATGGAGAAGAAAAATAACATTGCTGGGAAATATTTACACACATTTTCAATTACCATTGAAATGTATGAAAGTAAAAGTAAATAATGTACTTCTATAAAAACAATGACCATTATATATTCCATCCAGAGTGGGGTAAAAAAAATATATATGTATTAATTTACAACCACTTACGTTGAGTCTAAATTGTGTTTCATAATAATAACAATACCTTCTATTATGAAAATGATTCATGATTCACACAACATTTTTATAACCGAAAATACTCAAATATTTGAGATTATGTCGTTGAAAATTCGTTGCTTTTCTTTGAAAAGCATTTAGGTCATGATTGTTAATGTTCTTCATCATCAGTCTATCATCACTTACGTGAATGATGATAGAAATCTTCGAATGAAAGTGTTACAATAACATAACGATTTTTATATTATATGTAATTTTTGTTTTTCAATTCATCACGTAATAATTATTGCATTTGATCGTTGCAGTATGGAATTCTCCGAATATCGACTTTCAATCAACTATATATGACGTTATTACCATTTAATCTCTTTCCTATTGCCCAACGACCGCAATCAATGGACTTTATTAACCCATAAATCAATTCTCCGCAAACTGCCGCAACCTCCACATTCTTAACCCATTAACATCCAATGAGCTCATCGAAGTCGCATTTGTTATTCCGACAATCCACTGTCAATATTTTAAGAAATAACCGCATAATACATCGGCGATTTTCTCGGAAATTTTAAAAGTTAACAAATTAAATTATTTTTCGATTTAAATTCGATTTAAAGTCTTGGGACAACAAGAAAATGGTTGAAAAACATCAACATCAAGTTGTCTCTAATGATGCACTAATGATGCTCCTCATTTATTATTTAGTGTGCTAATGTTGTTTATAGTTCACTGCGATCTATATTTTTTTAATGAAATTTTAAATAATTGAGGATTGATTATTATTGTTTTACAAACTAACGATCTATAATTATTGCCATTAAATTATACATATTATGAAGATTCATTAAATTTGTATTCAAAGTTACTAATTTTTTAATCGTTTACGGACGCACGGCGAATAAATGTGCCCTATCCTTTAAACTTCGGTTATGCAAAATTGTAGGCAAGGGCACGTTTAATTACTTAAATTTCTAATTATATTTTGTTTCAGTACGAAAAGTGCGAATAGTTATAATATTTTGTACTGAATATTATTGTTGTTATTAGAATTTCCTATTAATTTCGTTTCCATCTTTTTTTTAATAAAATATGTTTTCATTTAGATGTATCAATTTTACATTCACATGTAAAAACAGCTTTTAGTGTTAAAATGTTTTAGTAAAAGCATGCCATTTTCACATGTCTACATATGTATGCACTACTTTATTTATGGGTACGAGACAGCTCGGCGATGATCAACTCGGCGACGGTCAAATTGGCCAATAAATAATTATTACTACAGTAGTAAATGAATTTCTTAATAATATTTTTTTGAGTATCCGTCGCCGACTTGACCGTCGCCGAGTTAGCAGGTGCCCAGTTTACCGTCGCCGAGCTATTTGTTATAAATAATATTATTCTTTGTATGAGTTGATAAACGTTCACATAACTAAATACTTTTATCAGAAATTAATCTTAATCTGAGATATTTTCAATAGTTCTTTTCATTTAATAACATTATAAGTTTGTGCAAAAAAAACATGTGTTTAGGCATTTCATATAATGGTGTTAACTTATTCAGAAAAGTGCATTGAATTGAATTTGTATGGAATCATGAAGTTAAAAGAACATTCATAATACATATTGTGTTCATTTTATCATAAAACTAATTAAAATATAATAATAATGTTCGATTTCCTATTTTAATAGAGTATTATTATTTCTTAAGATTAGAGCTCTATAATACATAAATATGTGATGGTATTGATGTTAGCAAAGAAAACATTTCAAATTTGACTTTAAGTGCTTCTACCTGTTGTAAAAAGTAACGAAGTCTAGGAAATGCGACATGTCGGTAAAGAGTTTGTAAGCATTTTAAAATGTTATCCGTGTGTTCATCAAAAATGAAACGCGACAGGCGATTAAAAAGGAACGAAGGACAGAGGCGTATGCGAATAATTTAATTAGAATTAATTATGCAAGGGATGTTTCGTGATGGGGGGCGACTGCGTCCATCGTAAATGTTAAATGAAGGAAGGGTCCGGGAATGTTCAGGCCGTAATTCATAAAGTCTGTATGTCTTAATATTTCGGCGGTTTCATCCTGGAAGGAGGACCCGCGAAATCCAATACCTCATGTCCTTGTTAGGGGTCCGTTAGGACTCGCAGCGAAACTAATTAAGAGGCTTCCTGCTCTCGATGCTGCTGCTGCAAAGGCTAAAGTCTCAACTTACTTTGGTGCCGTTAACGAGGGTGTGTGTATCTCATGGAGATTGAGAGGGTTCTGCATTTGGTAATAACCAAATACCAAAAAAAAAATCGCCTTTGAGTATCTGTTATGTGTAAATTTAAGGGATATGGTTGGTTACTGTTCTTTGATTTGATTGTTTTTTTTTAACTTGTTTCCATCAACATCATCTCTCTTCTGTGTTTGGCTTCGTCTGATGGGTGGGTGATGTAATAACAGCTGGTCAAGAGGTGTTCGGCATGCAGGGGTGGTTAGCGCTCATGTTGTGTGCTCGAGTCGAGGGCAGTCTCTTGACCCGTGTCCATCAGCGGGGGTGGTGGAGCTGAGGGGGTGTTCGTTACGAGACACGACAATCCACTTAAACCACCCCCCAGGTGCACGCAATACACCATCGATTTATCAAACTTTAATTGATCTCCTGTTAACTTCAATCACCCTGTCTCTCCACTAAATCCATGAAAATAGAGATAAAAATGGGATAGCAGACCGCAACATCTTCATCATCTGAAGCATCCATAATAAATTGATGTAGTTTAATAATTAACACAACAATCTAACTTTTGGGAAGAATTTAGTTGTCTGCATAAACAACTTTTTGTTGTAGAATACATGAAACAGCATCTTAAGACTACATCAGTACAATTAGCTTGACACCGTAGTAAAACTTCACTATTTTGTATCGATTTCACTTACAACAACATTTCTTCTTCTCTGTAAGAAAATTGTTAACCTCGTCTTCTTTATAACAAAAACTTCTCCGCCTTCTAGATTTTAACTTGTATCCGACATGTATTCGTACTCTTTTTTTTATATTCACTTTATTAAGTTAGTCTGTAAAGTGGGAAACTCTTAGTTGAAATAAGTCTGGCTTCAAGTTTATAAATGGAGCACAACTCTTGCAGCAATTATTTACAAATTTCATAATATAAGATATTATATGTTTTTCATTCATTGTTTTCTTAGATTCATTTCAAATACATTTTCGATAACTTTCTGATTCAAATAGGCAATTTCTATCTATTATGATAGATTTTTAAATATTTTTGCTTGAAAATAAGAAAATTGAAGATATAAGAAAATAAATTCGTATCAATTATTCCAATCCGATATTCTTAAATATGCAAATTGTCTACAGTTTAAGAAAGACCAATGTGATGTAAATTAATTAACTATGCGCTACCCACTTAATTACTAAATCGAATTGCTTTAAATTCGAAGTTCGCGAAGCGACGAAGCTTTATTTTCATTCTTCTCCTCGTCGCATCCGAATTAGTATTATTTCGAGACGAAATCAAGAACTTCTTCGTGGCGAAGGAAATATGGATGAAGTAATCTGTATTAATTCGTCGAGTCAATGTAAAAGCAGATGCGCGCTTTCACCCTTTGCGAAAATAAAAGAGGCTTTTTCTCACGCAGCGAAAATTATTTTATTATCAAAGTGAAATTTGTCTTATCACTTGTGCCCCCATATTTTCGCATGGGATGAATAGGTACAGTGTTTGATCTGATCAAAAGACCAACTTGAATCGAAATGTATTCAACGGTGATTACGGAGGGCTCAACAAATAAGGGCGAAGTCCTGTTTTGTTGAGTCCTTTCACCATCAGAACGCATGATGCGGCCGATTTGCTCTATCTCTTTACTTTATTTTTTTTCCCATTCATAATGCATTAATCTTCCCGTACAATGCGAATAATTGATTCGCACATTAATTCATCCCACATGAGTTCATTTTCACTCATGCGAGATTAATCAAAACGGCATTATCTCCCGCTCTGAACGATTTTAACAAATAGACTAATTTTCGAAAACACAACATATTAACAAATTTGATCAAGTAATTTTTATGTTCCAAGATAGAAAAGTCCCGTTTTCAAATTATGTAAATTTCTTCAAATAATGAAGAAAGAGGTTTCCTAAACCGTAACCGTGGTAACCGTAGGCTACACTGGCTAAGTGTAAGTAGATATTTGGGGAAACTATGCGAGTTTGCTGTTTCCGGGGAGGAAAGGCGCTCGCAGTTTGGGTTCGCAAATTACGGAAACCCGACGCGAAATGAAATTAAGCAATTAGGCAGCAAATTGAATTGATTAGGATTTCGTTATTATGGATTCGGAGGTCAGGAAGCGCGGCGAGCCTCAGAGACATGCAATTTCCGGACAAACCTTCCGGTTATACCTTCAACTAATGCAAGATTCCTAAAGCCAAACCGTACAATCTAAGACTTATTAAACGTTTTTATACTTACGCTTAAAAAAAAGTTCAGAAAAGTTCATGTTGATTAGTTCAGTCAACTGCGCTGCAGCTGCAAAACCTGATAGTTGCGAAAAGTTGACAATTTCCAAACAGCAGAGCAAACTAATTACGTGATTTACATAGACCTTCGTGTTTTTGTTTTGTTTGTTTATTTGTTGTTTTCGCTTTGGATCAACTCAAAGTGTTGGGTGGACAAACAAGCAAAAAAAAACAAACAAAAAAATGGTGCGGTAGCACGAAAAGTTACTTTGAAAGCAATTTGTAGATTTCTTTTTTTTTTAATTACATTAAATCCCTCTCCGTGCGCGATTTTTGTGTAATTTTAGATTGCACGGATTTAATTACATTAATTGTACGATTGTCGCGGCGACAAAAAGAAACGCGCACCGTTTGCACAGAGAGGGACTCTAATTATCCGTCCGCCCATTTTAAACGGGTGTATTATGTAATACGTTGCGCGCAGTTTTGCCAACACACTCAGGAATGGGAACTTAATTTCGGCGAAGGGCCAACAAATAAACGGAGCAATGGACCAACAACGGCCAACCCTTTCTGCACGAGGAGAAGGAGGAAGAGAAAAAATCTAATTAAGGGATGGCTGGAAATTTCGGGTGTAAACATTTCACGCAATTACCGACCCTTAATTGCGAAAAGTCCGCCGTGTCCGCCCGACTTAACGCCAGAAACCTAATGACATTTACAAATACTACCAACTGTAAATATTGTTACGACCTAAAACAATACGCCCATTCATTTTGACATGTATATTCGACCGTTTATGAATAATACATTCACAATTTCAGTCTACATACAAAAACATAAATTGCAAATATCGTTTTTATTTTCTTTAGAAATATTTATTGTTTATTTATTTCTTCCATTTGTATCAAAATACCTTGCATAGTTTTTAGAATTCTCACTAAAAAATAGTTTGTTTTGATTATAGTAAATCCGTATTGATCGAATTCGCCTATGCGAGTTGTTTAAAATATTAACTGAAACTAATTAGTAGTTAGGCGGAATAGTTTTTTCCCTCTCGAATTGTATAGTGATGCTTGGATTAAATCGAGCGAGAAAACAGCGCGATGTGTGTTTCCATTTAATTTGCTTAAATTGATTAATTATAAACAACAGATATCAAAGCCGCGTATTTATTTAACAAAAATCAATTACCAACGTTCATTAATTCCATTGCCCGCATGCATTTGCACAAGTGTAATAATAATAGAATTCGAACGAATAAAAAATATGTTTTATTTACGCCTCATGGCACAATTTAATGTGAGGCAGGTTAAGCTAACTATATTAGAGTTAAAGCTAAAAAAAAGCGCCAGGATATGACCTGATTACAGCAGAGGTCTTGAGGCAGCTCCCCAGTATCGGCATTAGGATAATAACGCTTATCTTCAACGCAATCCTGAGACTCGGTATATTTCCATCACAGTGGATGGTAGCCCAAATCACACTCCATCAAACCTGGAAAACCAACGGACGCGGCGTCTTCATATAGTCCTATCAGCCTCCTGCCGATACTGTCTAAAGTTTAGACTTTAAACTGTTCGAGAAGCTGTTGCTGCGAAGAATGAAACCCTGGCTGTTGGATAGTCATCTTATTCCGGAACACCAATTCGGATTTCGTGAGCGACATGGCACTGTGGAACAGGTGCATGTGTGGTGGATGTGATTGGCAAAAATCTTGAGGAGAAGAGGTACTGCTCTGCCGCTTTGCTCGACATCTCACAGGCGTTTGACCGAGTATGGCATGGAGGATTGCTGTATAAAATTAAAAAGTGTCTCCCACTTCAAATCGTACTTGACTGGGAGGCACTTCCAGGTCAAGCAAAAGGACGAAGTGACCTCGCTACGCCCAATCCTTTCTGGTGTCCCGGAGAGAAGTGTTTCTGGACCCTTACTCTATTTGATCTTCACGGCTGATCTACCAACTGCTCAGCACGCCACTATAGCCACATTTGCTGATGACACCGTTGTTCTAGCATCCCACCAAAACCGAACTACGGCCTCACAGATACTCCAATCAAGTCTGAACAGCATGGAACATTGGTTCAGAAAGTGGAGAATTAGGGCTAATGAAACTAAGTCGGTGCATGTAACGTACACAATGCGTCGACAAACTTGACCACCCGTTACACTGAATGGCAGTGCCTTACCACAGGCTGATGATGCTAAGTATCTTGGCATGCATCTGGATCGTCGACTCACCTGGAAAAATCATATTACGACAAAAAGAAAACAGCTGGTACTGACGGTAAAAATATTGCATTGCATGGGTAGATACTCATCCATCTCAGCGGAAAACAAAGTTTTAATATATAAAACGATAATAAAACCAATATGGACTTATTGACTACAACTATGGGGATCTGCTTGTAATACAAGTATCGACATCATACAGCGGTTCCAGTCAAAAACGCTCAGAGCAATTGCCAATACTAAGTGGTTCTCGACTAACATTCATCAATACACTGAAGTCCGAGTTGTGAAGGATGAGATAACGGAACTCAGCAGCAAATACCAACATTGGCTGGAGGACCATCCAAACCAACTTGCCTATGAACTTACACACACTGAATCTCATCGACGAAGATTGAAACGATTCAAATTACAGGACCTTCCTAATCGATTTTAAAGTTAATTTTAATGCCTAAATTAACGTGTTTGTTTGTTTACGTGAATTTTTCTTTAATGAGCACTCTGTGGAGTTTGGTCGCTGGATCAATCTCCAATATATATTTTTATTTTTTTCTCACTATTAAGCCCAGAACTTGAGCATGTTATCTGTTTTTTTCTTTTTATTGTAGATAGATTGCTTTGTAAATAATAAAAAAAATACGCGAAAATACATTAAAAATCTATGGGGAGTAATGTAAAATCATCAATTAGTTTTAATTACAATAATAATAAATAAAGGAAAACACTTCTAATTTTTTTTGAGATTGAGATCTGCAGCGTAAATGCGTCGAGTTTTCAAAATCATATGCTCAATTATTATTGCTTTCTTATCGATTATGCAATTTTGTAAAACGCACTCGTTTTCGTGCCAATTAGAATTGTTATAACGTTTGAGATCCGCAGGTGCAGCAGAATTTTTATTATTCAGCAAAACGCACAACATTTGAGAGTCGCAGCAACTCAGATGAATCATAGCTGCGTAAATGCTTCGTTGTTTGAGAGTCACTGCTATTTTTTATTGCTTTCTTATCTCTCAATTATGCAAAACACAATCATTCTTTTGACCGTATACAATGTTGCTTAAAGTTTCATAGTAACACAGACAAAGCGCGATTTAGAATCAACATATTTTATTACTTTTTATCGAATATAGAAATGTGATATTATCTTCATATGAATTACATATTATAAGAAGAGTAAATGAATGATATGAGAAAATTTATTTTAAAATATTGTTAAGATTTGATATCTTATTTAATTACTAAAAAATTTTGAAAATTCCATTTTGAACTTTTTTTCCAATTTCCATTTCCGGCCATCTATCTTACATAAGAAAATGAACTGAACTGGTGACAATTAAAACAAGAATATAAAAGAAGTCAAGGGATTTTTCCAGTGACCAACCTTAACATAAACACATTGAAAACACACGCACAATCAAAACACGCACTCACGTTTTGTTTATTCTAAAAACGATTTGGTAGGTATTGGGGCTAATATGTATAGTTGTTAGGTTCACCATATTCCTCTTAATTATTAGAAATCATATTTAACGAATCCATCAAATATACAAACGAATACTTGTACGTGATTATTTAGAATAACTTGTGGAATATTCCAAACGACGGTTACACATTAAATCGTATAGTTGCGTCTCTTGTATCACCACTTAACAGCCTTCTTCAGCCCCTAAATATTTGGCTAGGATCATAAAACTTAGATAAATAAACGCATGTATATTCCACAAGCTCAAAATTGATTTTCTTACCTCCCACACAACCCCTTTTTGAAATTAACACATTTTCGTATTATATAATTAACTAGAGGGTCAAACTAAGAGGAAGTCTTAGTTGGAGGGCCGAAGGAAGAGCACTTACTTCCTAAATACTAACTTAAGAGGAGAATATAACTCTTAGTTAATCCATGAGATCAACTATTGTATAGCTGTCTTCTCAATAAAAACTCCGATGTATACAATAAAGTTAATTAAGAATATTGCATATAATATTCAAAAACCCCTCTAAGACTCCGCAACAACATAACTACGAGATAATCCACGGTCTCCAAGGATTTCTTAATCCTGGGACACGACAACTTATCTCTTCCTTCACTAGTTTGGTGTCGGTGAATGAACGAATATCGTTCCTGATATACTACGGTAGCCCAGTGACTATTCTCAGCGTCTTTGATTGGAATCTCTAGATCACATCAATAGTAGTGTTACATGCAGACCCCCATCATTGAATTCCGTAGTTCCAAATGGGTTTTATGATAAATTTATATATTAGTATATTGTTTTCAACTGAGATATCAATTGATGATATAAATTGAGTAAAATATTGGTGTTGATAAATCAAAAAATTCAACAAACAGGTTGTGTTTAAAAATTCTAATTGAAAAGAAAAGATAATTAATTTAATAACAGTGGTATTGGTGTTCATGGAGGTGTGCAATGAAAACGAACGTGTTCACGCAGGTGTTTCGGTTCAGTTTATAGGCAGGTGTTTTGTAATAATAAAAGGTGATATTTTTGATAGTCGTGTATTTTGTTTATAACTTTTTTATCAGTTGATTGTGATGTGTAAAACGCATCATTTTTTCTGGATTTTAATGTTTGGAAACCACTGCTACAGTGAAACCGCACTGATTGCAACAGTATGCGAGGTATTGCCGTATATGAAAAGAATGTTATAATGAAGTAAATTAAATTTTTATTATAAAAAGTATATATTTTCGGAAAAAAAAAAAATATAAAATAGTTAATAATCCAATTATTCGAGAGTAAAAAAGAAACTAGAGGGTTGGAGTACATATATATTTTTATTAGTTTTTTTTTCAATTTTCTCATATTTTCCTTCGGCGAACGAGCAGATGTAATTCAGAGCTATCGGTGCGAGATGCAAATGAGGACGGGGGAGGAGATGGTAAAAAAACCCCTTGAGCCGTAAAATCTGTTAAGGAAAAACGCAAAGGAAAGAAGGAATACACACGTACACAGAGAGATAAAGAAAGAAGAAAAATGGAAAGGAAAAGGAACGAGGGCTGATAACCGTTCCCAAATTGGAGGAATTTAATTTTTCCAGACGAGATAGCCGCCTCCGCCTTCAGAGTTTTATGTGCTCTTCCTGCAGCTGCGAGTGAAGAAAAATGTTAATTGAAATAAAACGCGGCTGGTTTGAGCGGAAAGCGAGGCAGAAATGAATGGAATATAGAGAGAAAGAGAGTATAATAGGATGATATATTCTAAGAGTTTTCCTTAATGACATAACGTTTTATTGAGAATAATGCACGTTAAATTATATCAACATTTATAAAGAAACTTACTTATTTACTCATTTTTATTGATTTCAATTTGATAAAATGTGATAAGATGTAACAGTTACGTTTATGGAGTGATTATTGATGCGTTTAGTTTGGGATCAGTGGAAATCGAAAGTGGAATAAACTATTCATAACCTGAAAAGTTGATGGGATCCGATGTTGCCAACTGTTGAACGTGTTTGTGAAACAGATGGCGCCGGAAGGGTGCTAGAAACAAAAGACGCCGCCGCCTCTATCCCTCTTCATTACTATTCTATAATATATCCGATAATCCAATTTACATCTGCTGGATTATGCTGGAAGTAGTATAAACCTCTCATTACTCACTCACCGCACACGAGATTACGGTACAGAAGCGCGTCTGCGGGGGCTGCTGCAACGGACTATTATTTAGTGTCAGCGCGGGTCCCCGCTTTACATCTGTCAGCGCCTCCCACTCTCATTTCTTGATGGCAAAGCAGAAACAATTGCCACCGAGGTAAAGGGGATGTTAAAGCCGACCACTTCTCGCTTTCCGATATCGCCAAGGTTTACTGAATTATTTTGTATAACAGACGTATCTCGCTCTCATCAACATCATGAACAATCAAGAGCAACAGAAAACTAGTTAATTAATAGCGCAGCTTTCATTGCAGAACGACTTTCATGATTATCGAGTTCCGGACACTCGCGTAGCTCGATTTAATTAAATAAAATTAATAATGAAATTAATTTTTTTTTTTTTTGCAATTTCATTTCGAAATTAATTGCATCATTTTTTTCCTCATTTAATAATGAAGTACATTTATATTGCACCGCTTATAAAATAATTGGTTTATGGTGGATGCGCCGGGTAAATGAGAGTTACATTACGTTTAATTTAAGCCAATGCACGTAATTATTTCGCAAACACGAAAAATGTAATTTTCAATTTCGTTCTAGAAAAAAAAAATTAAACGTAGCATAAAATGAAAATGCCTTGTATAGAAGAATTTGTACTGGTTTCGAACAATGATGTTGCGCAATAAATCCAGATTTTCTCTTTTTTTCTGTTGCGATTCTCTCCTCCTTCTCCTCTTCTTCATTCATTTTCCGTCTTTGTCCTTTTGCGAATTGCGAAGGCAGCTACATATTATTAACTTGCAGCAGTTAGGTCATAAATCTCTGGAGGAGGCGGTGGAAACGGCAACGGGTGAAGAACTCTCTTTCGCTTGCTCTGGCGAATATTTTTCATTTATAGTGTGTTCCAGAGAAACCCGTAAGTTTCCCATCGGGGCACAACGGGAACTCCACATTATAAACTACACCACCAATAGAAAAATTTTCAATTTACCGAAACCTCCGCCGCATTGCTGAATGGGGGCAACTTCGGAATTTATTTCCGCTCCGCGAAAAACTTGTTATTCATGTTCCTACCTACAGAATATCCCATTCCACAGCTTCAGCGTGAGGAAAAAAAGAAAAAAATTGTCATGTTTCCATTTCTTTCTTTCAATTTGTAACAAAGTTTTAATTATGGTTTTCAGTTGTATACTTCTGCATTATTTGTATTTAGATACATTAAGTTTAGTTAAAAATTTCGTTAAATTAATATTATGACTTGAAGAAAGAATTGCGGATTTAAACTATGAAGTCTCTTTTAGTGCGGATTATTTCTATGCAATTGTAAAGTCCTTGATTAGTCCGGTTTAAAACATTATAATAATTATAAGTTTGTATTTCGAGTTTTCTGTTTTTCTACAGTTCAAATTCAAATCCGTATTTATACATTATTAATTTAAGGTTTTATTACATTGATTTTTCTACTTAAACTCTTCAAAAAGGGTTTCTGTGTTTGCTCAGATTAAAGATATAAATCGCGAAAAAAAAGAGAGGAATAAGATGGATGGAAAAAAGAGGGGATGTCACAAATCCTTTCGATCGGTCCATCTCGCTGATGGAAGTTAAAGTGATATAAAACGCTATCACTTTTGTATGACGCGTCAACTGCAGAAACTCCACTATAATTCCTTCATCATCAACCAACAATAACAACAATGGATATAAAACAAGGACAAAATAAATATTAATAAAAAAAGGAAATTGTCAAACGCACATCCACGTCCTTTTGTTCAATTTACGTTTTCCATTTAATATGCAACAAAAAAAAACGTGAAACGTAGAGCTGCAACTACATTTTGTGATCCGAATTTTTAGGGATTGTAAATACAAAAAAAAAATCTGTATTGTACATATAACATAATTAAAAAAAATTTGATACAATTAATCGCTTTAATTAAAATCGGATTATTCAAATATACTTTTCACTTCTGCAATGGCTGAAAATTTAATAACCAACCGAAAAAGGAAAAAAAAATTGACAAAATTAAACATGCAGCCAATAATATATGAATACTCGTGTAAATATTGTGAATACACGTCGAGTCGCTTTATTTAAATTAATATTAATAATTTACAGGAATTTAATTAAACTTCCAAATTAGAGTAAAGCGAAACAGAACAAAAAAAAAGCATGAAAATTTGAAAATTTAAAAAAAAAATGTGATCAATACCTCGGATAGTGCGGATTCACTATAGTCCGGTCTGTAAATTAATTGGTGAGATAATTAGTGAGGTAAACACAATGGTTTGAAATGTACGAGTTAATTGAGCTTTATTATTAAAGTGTTAGAGAGTAATTACGAATGATTTCGGTACGTAAAGAATAGCCGTATTTAGTGAAACAATGCAATTACGGAATCATGTTTGGGCATCGCGTCGTAGAATTACGCCGCCGCCGTTCATTATTTGCAATTAGGTGTTCCAATAAATTGGACACGTTTGGCAATGTGGAATGATCGCAATTTGATATAATGTTTCAGATAGGAATCGTCAAACAATTTAAGCGACGCTCTCGCGACACGAGCGCTTCCTTAGACCTAATGAATGCCGTGTTAATTTATGCCATAGCGAACATAAAAGCTCCCTCCAACTACTCACTGCTTCCAACAGTGACACAACGTTCTCCCCTCACCGTGAGAACCATTTTCAGTGAATATAGTGTGTCTCATTAGCGATATGGAAACTTGTTCGATATATACATATATAATGGTATTCCTAATTATTTTCCATTTTCCTCCGAAAATTGGTTAATTTCAGGATGATTCCGCCTGGAAAATGTACATAAAGCAATTGAATCATTCATTAAATGTAGAATTGAGAATTTAATTGTAATCCAATAGATGAACCAAATGTAGAGAAATCGGAAAATCTATTGGATTAAAACGAGATCCGCGTGTGCATTTTTCTATATAAAAACAGGTGAAACCTCGATAAGGTAAATGCGAAACGGTCTTGCATCGAAATTCAGAGGATATGTTTTGCGCTTGAATTCGAAAGAAGATAATATACCTTTAGCACCTGAAGATGCGATAAAAAATGCATTGTTGCATGTACCAGGCGATATTTGGCGCCGTTTTGTGTGTGCCGCAATTACTAAATTAATTAACTCGAATTTCTCTAATCACATATTCGTATAGGAAATACACATCTCAATACAATACGCAATTAAATAGCGAACAATCTATCCATCTGATTGGATGTGTTCTCCGATGATGGATTTCACGAAACGCACAAGAATTCACTGGTTTTACCTAATTTACACAACAATTTTGAACATTCAAACCGGGAACGCACACTGTTCCACCACCGGCCGAATTACTACTGAGCAGGGATACCAAAGCCACTTGTTATTTTGTTCAAATCTTACCTAGTTTATTACACAATAAGATACAATAGCAGTCCTATCGACGAAAAACAGAGATTTTCGAATCGGTTTCTCCTAATACAAATTGTATGCAAATAGTTAAAATAATATTACTTTTAATACAAATATACAAGGTACAACAGACAGCATTTTTATTTTAGCCATGATGTGCGCTTGATCATTAATAAGCGCTCAAGTGTACCTTGTAAATATGTATAATGTATATTTTTTGCTACTGTTCGTCTGCAATCTTCTCAATGTCGAAAACTGATGTAAATATTTAACTTCGTATGTCGAAATTAGTCGAAATCTTTAATTTCGGAAATCAAAGTTTTTTTTTCAATTGTCAATAACAAATTTAAAAAAAGCACTACCACCAGCACACTTTTTTTTTGTCATTATTAAAGCAATCTATCATCTGACATAAATATCAAGCCTTATGAATGTGGTAAAAAGTAAATTAAAAAAAAAGGACACTATAATACTTAATAAAGAGATGATCCATCAACCCCACTTCACATATCCAATAATTGCACTTGCAAACATTGATTTATTGATTATAAAAATCGGTTGGGTAAGTCTTGCGGTTTAAACCTCTTCAGTCTTCGAAGATGATCTGCAGTATGCATCAGCTCCGTGCTAGTTGGTTTGGGTGATTCTCTAGCCGATTATGGTATCTTGTGCTAGCCTTTGCTATTTCTTCCTTGACGAAACTGATGTTAGCTTGCTTATGGATGTCATGATTTGTGAAGAACCATGTAGCATTGGTGATTTTCCTCAGCGTTTTGGACTGAAATCTCTGTATTATATCAATACTGGTGTTACAGACAGATCCCCAAAGCTGAATACCGTAGGTCCATATAGGTTTTAGAATAGCTTTATACAGGAGCACTTTGTTTTCTGTTGATATGCAACAATATATTTCTATTAGCCACTCCAACTTCCTAGCCTTCAGATTGAGACATTTTCTCTTGGTTGCTATATGCGTTTTCCAAGTATGGCGTCGATCTAGGTGCATGCCAAGGTACTTGGCCTCATTTGCCTGAGACAAAGTGAATCCGTTTAATAGGACTGGAGGACAGGTCTGTCAACGCATAGTAAACGTCACATGCACTGATTTAGCCTCGTTAGATATAATTCTCCACTTTTATATCCAGTAACTTGTTGAGATGTAGGCAAGTCCGCCGTGAAAATGACATATAGCATAGGGACCGAAACGCTTACCTGAGGAACTCCAGAGCTGATCGGTCGTAGAGTAGTCATTTCGTCATTGTGTTTAACCTGAAAGTGCCTCCCCGTTAAGTATGATTTAAAGATGGAATAGTATACGTGGGGAAAGCACTTCTTAATTTTGTGTAGCGGCCCCTCATGCCACACCCTATCGAAGGCCTGAGATATGTCCAGGAAAGCAGCGGAGCAGTATCTCCTCTCCTCAAGACTTCTGCTAATCTCGTCCACACGATGTACCTGCTCCACAGTACCATGACGTTCACGGAAACCGAACTAGTGGTCAGGTATGACATGGTTTTTCAGTAGCCAGTGTCGTAATCTACGTAGCAGCAGCTTCTCAAAAAGTTTTGACAAGACCGGAAGGAGGCTGAACGGTCTGTAGTAAGTGACAGCATCAGTTGGTTTTCCAGGTTTTGGAATGAGGATAATCTGTGCAACCTTCCACTGTACCGGGAAAAAGCCAAGTCTTAGGATGGCATTAAAAATAAGTGTAACATTTCTCAGGCCAGCAGTTGACAGCTGCATCAGAACCTCTGATGTAATTAAATCATAACCTGGCAATTTTTTATATTTTAATCCATACATGCTCCCTCTGGTGGTTTTATTTAAGAAGTAGAAAAGTAAACGATAAAAATGATTAAAAATATATTACATAAATATTATTAATTGTTGCATATTTTAATGATGAGTCAAGTTTATATTCTAATCGATGAACTTAATTCAGTGTATAATAACTATTACAGCTAATCGAAGAGTATATTTTCCAATTAAGTTCATCATATAGAAAAGAATAATTTTGATTTCAACTATATCCAATAACTATTCATAGCCAACTGAATTCTAAACAAGTTTATTGAAAAAATATATTCTCAAGCAATTGATTTGTGTGTGTGTTCGAGTCTGTATTTGCACAAATTTATTTATTTAGAATATTCAAACAAACTTTATTATTATTATATAAACAACTAAATTCATTATAAATGAGAATCATCAATCTATCAAGAGAAAAAAAATCCTATTGGATTTTGATTAGATAATGTAAGTAAGTTAATGATGCAGAATAATCTTGTGCTGAAGATGCAGACTACAATTGTTGTTTATATATGTTTAAAACATATTGCTTTGTTGCATCAATCAAATATTAATTATTTGGTATCACACACAAACTAATAACACTTCTTCTATTGCTCCAAGAATTATTTGTTGATCAATTTGGGAATATCTTTCTGTACACATGGATATTGCTAGTAGTTCTGGCGATGATGTTGCAATGTCGCGCTACCGAAATATCCTGTGCATGCATTATGCAAGTGGAGGGCAAGAGGCAACATTTGCAGAACATCGATTAAGCTAATTGACACAATTGTCATAATTGGCTAATAATAATCCTCGTCTGCTTAGACTAACTGGAAATCAAACTACACGATGGGCATTAATTCGAGACGAGGAATTATTCATGGCCTGATTATAGAGTGGTCCAGCCCGAAACAATAATTAATACTAAGCACAGCAACACGATTCTACCGTGTAATTGAAAACTCGAAAATGTAATTGCTTACGATCACAAAATATTTCATACATAAATAATATTATTAATAGACTATGTAAAACAATATGTTGGCACGCGGGCCGCACCTGGCCCTTCAATCAGTTTACACGGCCCTCGTTGAAATTAAGTATTTGTTGTAAATACGAGTAACATTGACATATGGATAACATATTATAATATTTGTGGATGTACTATTGATCATCTGACATGAAAAATGCCAACTGTATCCTCAAAGCATGCTGTGAAGGAACAAGAAAAAAAAATAGGTTTTCCTCGGAATTGACGTATCGTTATCGACGGTTTGCCCGAAGAAAAAGAAGAAGAAATGTGCACGCCTTGTATCCATTTTTGCGATTTAGATTTATATCATACGAGATGGTGCAAATGTTGAGAATGAGACGTGGATATAGAATACCGTTATGTATAGTGGGCCGTAAATTCAAATTTCGCTACGTTTTGTCGTTCGTTCGTTTGCTGGTGTGTGTTGTGTGTGTCTGTTATGTAATGCATACGCGTTTACAATGCGGCAGCCGCAGAAGCGGAAACGCCGAAATCGAGGGAATCAAGACAGACAGAAGGGGGATCTTCATATCAAACGTATTGGTGGGATAATATTGCACGGGAGAGACGAAGGTTAGCAAATATTGCTTCAGAAAAACGGTATAAAATATAATATAATCCACTATTTCCTTGTTTTCAAGCTGTTTCGATCATATTTCAACAATCTATCAAACTTTGAAGTTTTATGCAATATTTTCTAATGTCACGAAAAACACCATCATTCACCTGAAAACTGCAATTGGTTTACACTGTCATATTTGCTGAATTTTTTGTAAGATATTTAAGTATCTGATTTGATATGTTGGTAACTGTTTTATTAATGTGAATGTTGAGGTGAAATATGATGATTCTGATGACAAGACACTTCATTCAATTTTTATCAATTAACAAAACAAAGACTAAATAAGCATTTGCGGACGATCGGCGGCTATATTCGTCACTTATGCAAAAGTTCTTTAATGTTTGTTACAGAAATACGCCATAACATAATCAAACATTGCTGTTTCGCAAAAAGCAGTTGAAAAATCGTCATCCGCAAAGTGTTCTATACTTCAAGGCACGATTTGCTATAGTTTTGAATTCAAGATAGATGAAAAACCTGATACTTCATTAATTTAATCTACATTTTCTCATTATATAACAAGATGCTTTATTACACTGTAATTAGTTAAAAAAAAAGATATGTTTCAGCAACAACAAAAAAACGGACGTAATAATAATGTCCGACAATTTTTTTTCGTATTTCTTATTTCGATTTAGTTTATTTAGAAAAAAATAAATTGTCCTGGAACTGTCGCGCTGACTGTAATTGATATGAATAACGGTCGGCGATCCATCAATAACGAAGTTAAACTTGTATTTATAGAAAGTGGGATAATGCATTTAGGTTTCGTCCTCGAGGTGGAGGAAGAAAAAAAAAAGATGTTATATTTATTCGGCTATTTATTTTCATTTTCATCTCGCTCTTTCAGCAGAACAAAAAAAAAAAAGTACGAACAAAAAAAAAGGACGGAGGAAGAAAAGTCGTAGCGAAGGGACGGACATTAACGATTAACGAGGACGAGTTTTTATGGGATAGAAAGAGAGGGATAGGAGGAGGAAGAGGAGGCATATAAGACGTATTAGCTTCTAAACGATGGTTATCGCACACTATCAACACAAGGACACTCGGACTCATCTCGAAAACGTTTTATCTTTCCCTTTAGTGGAAGTCGTCCACTTCTACAAATTGCTCACTTTTATCGATCGCGTCAAACTGGCAAACGCGTAATGCAAATTGATTGGAAAATAAGCTTCTATTAGGCATGTAAATAGTTGGTCGGAGGAATTAATTAGTTTATAATCGTATTGATGTGTTCTGTTTAAATTTTGAGCTCATTACCAAATTCAATTGAACGTGTCCTATTCATGTTAATTAGATTAATTAGATTGATCAATTAGAGCAGTTAATTATAGTATTCTTAAAGTTTATTTTTATAATTCTTATGATTTATGTAATAGAGAAATTGCAGAATGCAAAAGCATGATTTAAAACAATACGAATCGTCGAATAATGAAGAAATTATTATGAATAAACGATAGAAGATCAAAGATCGAAACTACTGCTGATTGATCAGTTTTGAATGAAAGAAAAGAAGGTTTCAAACCTGTAAAAGTATAAGTTCGTTATATATTTAGAAAGCATCAGAATGACCTGTACTTTTATTACACTTTGAACCTATGAAAAAGAATCAATAAGTTTGTTGTTGTTTCGAGCATTGAAAGCTTGCAACACTCGTAATTATCTATTCGAATTGCTTCCGTAACTCATCGGAATTGCAATTGGCAAAGTGTAAATATGTGTATTTGTGTGTGCGCGAGAGCGCAGTTTCTGAATTCAATTACGCATTTGTAACAAAGTTGATGTGTGTGTTGTGCCTGCATTCGCTTTACTTTGGTTTTGCAGCAACGACGACGAAATAATAAAAGTATTTTTATGTATATTCAAGATAAAAATTGCGAAATAAGCCGCAGAATTTTACTACCCATCCGATGATACAGCTGCAACAGCGACAACGCGCAGAAACACGTAATCCCCGCTATTCTGATTTTTATGTAATCATTAATATTTATAGTATCGCGATTGCACTTTGTATTCACAAACAATGTTCATCAGATGACGTGGAGGGATGATGCAGAATTATGTTGCAAGTAAATTGGGGAGATTATGTATGAACATTGCTATAAATAAACTACAAGACAAAAGTTTAGATTTCCATTTCCAAATGGTTTGAATATTACAGTTATTTACATATTTAGAGAAAGGTAACGCTTCAAATAATGCAATTATAGGATGCTCTATGTTAAGGTGTATATAGAAATACCTCTCATAGTGCGGCTTCGATCAGTCCGGAACATAATTCTAATTAAGCAAAAATCAATTCTAGAAAGATGGTGAAGTCCGGTTACATAAATAAAACTAGCAATATGTATAGAAATGATAGAGATGATTTTTTTTCGAAGATAACTAAAGTTAGTAACTAATTGATTATGATTGATTGTGACTTTATAATGCTTTGATAGTTCGATGAGCGAAAAAAAAACAAGATTTTTCACTGAATTTGTCATTCTATAATTGCGTTTGCATAATAAATTGCGTGTGCGTTGAAGTCTGCTGTTTTGCGGGGGTGTTGGAGAACAAAAAAAAATAGACGAAGGGAAGAAAGGCAGAAAGCATCGGAGGGAGGATTGGAAAATGTGTTCGCGAAAACCGCACTCGCCAAGGGACTTTACGTCAGTGTCAGTGCAGCTACTACGTGCCAGTTGGTCCCTGGTTACATAACTCTCGTGCGTGCGAAGAGGGTGGATGGAATTCATCCTGTCTATATAGTTTGTGTGTGTGAGAGAGAGAGAGAGACAGAGAAAGCGTGCTTGCGTTGGGCAGATTTGGGTCTTCGGGGGGAGGTGATTGATTTCCGGCGGAAGTGAGTGGTCCGTTGCGAACGCACTTAATATCAGGCGGGGGACTCCGATACCGGCATATTGAATTTCTGCCCTCACCATTATGTAAATTGCTCAGGGGGGGGGGATGGGGGAAAGTGTGAGGGACGGAGATGTACGCAGGGATAATATAAAAGTAATGAAAATGACACCCGAAAGATTGGGAGCGTGCAAATATGGTGGCGCGAGAATAATGGATTCGAATTTGATTATGCGAGTAATTACAATGTGCGTCGCTCGGAGCGACATCTATTGATAGATCGGGTGGTGATCGGCGTCAAAGTACTGCGAAGTTGAAAAGTTGCAATTAGCACTCCATTATATCGAGCCTTTCAGTCAGTTTGATGAATACCAGATAATTTGTCCTCTAATTAAGTCAATTATTAACTCGCCCATACAATCGCAACTAAATTTAAATGGCATACAAATATTCTTCTAAATAAAATGGTACAATTCTGTTTACGCTATCTTATTACCTAGCTTTTAATAAATAACTGTACCAAATTTTATCGAAATCGCTCGGCGATGATAATAAATACATACGATACAAATATTTATTTGCGGAGAAAAATATCAATTTATTTCAGCTCAAATCGATGTTTATTTGTTACATATCATTTTTAAAATACTATTGTTGGTAGACCTGAGACATTTGTAAGTCGTACCAACTTTAATGCAGACAAGTCAGCAACTGTCAAATTTTACAATACAATTGTTGATTGACATATGGCAAATGTTTGTAAGTTGTACCAACTACATTGCAGCAAATGTGAAATTGAATATACCAATTTGTTTTTACTATCACCAGTTATTCATTCGTTATCTGTCAATTTTACAATACAATTGTTAGTGGACATGAGACATTTGTTTGTAAGTCGTACCAACTGTAATGCAGACATGACAGCGACTGTCAAATATTACAATACAATTGTTGATTGAGATATGGCAAATGTTTGTGAGTCGTACCAACTGCAATGCAGACGTGGCAGCAAAATTAACACCTGAAACTAAGCACGTGACTAACGGATTCACTGAATCTTTAGATGTAAATATAGAGAAAAGTACTTAATGGAAAGCGACCGAATAATTTCAACCACATCCAATTCGTTCCGCGTCTTCAAGCAAGTGAAGGAGGTAAGGCTTACCAAACGTAACGATACCGATGGGAGTATGATTTCCATGAATACCGAAGCGTCCTTAATTTATTTGTCTTTAGTCAAATTGGAAAGGTACACAGTCGTGATTTATGTAACAATATGCAGGCAAATACCCGCTGTTCTTCGACTGCCGCGTTTGAATGTTGTATGAGGGAAGTAGTCGAAGAGAGAGGTATCGGTCGGCTTTTCAACTATTTAACCTGTCGATAGTTAAATATTGACCTTTCAATTGTGCCTTGATAGAATACGAAATGACCTCTCCCATCGCCTGTTCGAACATCGAACGAAAATATTTAAACACATCCACGATTACCTACCTCCGTACACAACAAATATTCCAGACCATCTAATTTATTTTTCACCGTTCCACAAACTTTAAGTGCACCAACTCACGAGAAAATTTTATTTATTATTTATACGTATTTTTATATTATTACTTAATAATTGGAATGTTCAATCGACATTATTAGTGGCCCTAGGGCCGCATTAGGCACTTGGAGCAATTTTATACTCCCATTCCATTCGACCAATGCAGTAGCCAACAAAATAGTTTTAATGACATCTATTAGCAATTTACAAAACTATTCTAAACAAAACCTTAACATTTAATTGGTAATATTTAGAGCATCCATTATTGACGATAACTGAATGAAAATGTAAATGATGTACGGTTCAGATGGAGCCACGATAAAAAACGCGTTACATACAGTTATTTTTTTTTATCAAAAATATGTGAATTTATGTGCGTCGTGAATTGTGTAAATATTGCCGGACGCTATTGTCGGTTAATGATGTAAAACGGCGTGCTTTAATGTTTTATTGAATAACGGGCCGGGTGTGGTGGTCGGTTGGTGTGGTGTAGTATAGATTGCGTTCGCATTCGTACAGCTTCGAATGAATAGTTTAAAAAAAGTAATAATATTTGCGTGTCAGAATTATTTACAAATGTCAGTCACGAGAGTTTCCGTGTTTGCCACGGCTTATCCGGATCTTATATAGTTCCGAATGAGTAACAGTTCGAAAGTTATTGTGAAATTGTTGAAGGAAAAACAATTGTAATGAGAAGAAGGTGCCTAGATTGGACCTGTATAGGAATTTGCATCATTTAGTTAATTGAGAAATTAGTGTTTTCAATATTTGTAAAAGTAGATTTTAAAACTAACAGTTATCAAATACATCAATACCTCGCATAGTGCGACTTTAAAACCTAATAAAAATAGACAAACATTCTTGTATAAAAAAATAATTTTGCTGTATTAAAATTTATGTGTGTTTTTAAAATTTCTAACCATGAATTCGCTTTGGTCGAAGCCGCATTATGAGAGGTACTGCTAAACATCATGGTTTTCTATTTGTTATGGAAAGATTTGAATTTTATTTTAAGAAACTGAAATTTTAGAAAACTATTTCCAATTTTAAATTATCAAGTATATAAGACTTTTCTTTACACTATGTGTTTTATAAATTTAGATAACTCTGTGGGATTGAGCGTATTATAGAATTAGAGTATATCGAGGGTGTCTCCATTTCTGCACGATCGAGAGCAGAGAGTAGAGAGTATCGGTGGCAGAATGCCCTAATGGCACGTAACAAATGCAACCATATAAAGTGTGTTCAGAGATCGGGTTTACACGGCGAGCGATTGGGGTCGGGAGTGCGCGCTCCATCTATCGGTGGGAATTGGATGGGTGAAGCTGGGACGGTGGAGGCGGCCGAGTCGGCGTTCATTACACACTGATTACTCGACCATGTCGGGGCCAGATTGAGTTGCGTAAGCCGTGCGGATGAGATTATTTCAATCGCCCGCACATTCAGATCAGATCTGCTAATCCGCTCAAACGCACTTAATGCTGCCCAGAGATGTTGCTCTCTCCTACTACCAGCCTGCCTGCTCCGACTTTGAATCCCATCACGTCATCGTAATCGCCATCATCATAGGCATCATTATCGCGATGATCTACTGTAAATATAAATACCTTGCGCACAGAATCCCTTACAACAAGAGCGGATTATGCGGGTATTTGCTGCAATGATCTAGCAATGTTGGTTAGTAGCTTTCCTCTCTCTCTGATGCTGTATCCAAAACCCGCCCCAACAGCCGCCCTCGCCTCTGTCCGGAGTGGCTTCCGTTTTAGGGCTACTCCGAACTGATCGTAATGATCATTAGTAATCCCCTGAGATATTGCCTGCCGCCACTGAAACTCGTGCACAGTACGAACAAAGCCGAATCGCTGAATTTGCATACACCAAAAATTACATCCCTGTTTAATCCTAAACATTTCTCGGTGCACCTTCAACCTACAAATCCACATACTCTAATACAGCGATTCTTAACGTTTACAATTTCTACACTTATAGCAAATATACATTCATTTGCTTATTAACCAAGAAATATTTTAATTAACAACAAAATATGTATTCTTGAATCCTAATTCCATTATTTTCTCGTGTACTCCAAAAAATCTCATGGGCCCTAGGCCCAAGACGCCCCTGATTCAGGTCAATCGAAATAAGAAATCAGTGATGAAATAATAAGATAAGTATATAAATATTTATATGTTAAAATAAAATGTTACAAATTTGCAGAAATTTTGAAAATAAATTGATATAAAATTGTCAACTTTTCATATCTTCTAATGCTTATTTCAAAATTCATATTACAAAAAACAGATCCATAAAATTGATGCAGGTGATGATAATTTTCTATTTTCTAATTGTTTTTATGAAAATTTATACACAATTTCTATTATGAAATCCTCGAATGACTCAAATTTGGTGGTATTAACATTTCTACTCCAATAAATATTGTCTATTTTGTTAATTCTACTCATGTAAAGGTCTTAATTCTAAGTTTGTCAAGTATAGCACTAATTCAATTTACTATCGCTATAGTTTTGTGAACTTTGTAGAATGAGTAAAATAAAGCCTTTCATTCATTATTTGATTAAATTTACTTTAATAAACTAATTATTTGTAATATCAACAAAGAAGTTACAATCTAATGGATCTATAACAACGTTTGTATTGGAACCATTTATATCTGCTTTTCCTTTGTTCGCCATTCTCTTCTTTTATATATTTATGTACTAAACATATAAATCCTTGTTTCGTAGATTTAATTCCGGGCAGATTGTGATTTGTGCGTTCAGTTTAAAGAAGAAATATATGGATGTGTGTGTGTATGTGCAGAGGAGGATTCGGATGAGTTTAAATAAATTGAAAAATATTGGTCATACAGTGAGTAAAGTTATCGCCATTTCCACACCCCAAAACGTGAAGCAGAGTTATATAAATAGATGCATAGATCGTTGCAGGGGAGAATAAAAACAGGACAAATGACACAATATAGTCACACCAATTCATCCTGTATATATTAAGAATAAATCAAGATTATGAAAAAAAGTTGAAGTTCAAAGAGAAAAGTAAAAATCTAATTGTAATTCAATGATTTTTCGTGGGCCCCAAATAGTCTGCTGTATTAAATTATCCTTACTAAACACAATTAATTTCCATTAATTATTGCAAATGATTAAACTGCGTGTAATGAGTATTTCATCGATATTAGCAAATTTCGATAATGCACGAGCATTAAAGCGCGAGTCCATCGCAGACAGGTAAAACAAATGGTAAACTGAGTTCGTGAAATTGTCACTAGATGGCGACCAATTAATTTCATTTGCACCGAGCATCGGGTATGCCATTAAAACGGCATAATATAAAAGCGATTAATTGACGTGTATATATAACAAATTTTGAAACCGGTTTCGCAACCGCATTATAATTGAATTTGTTTTCATTGGTCTCCTCGTTTTTCGTTTTCATTACGGCGGCAAATTTAAATTGAAGCATATGACTCGATGAACTCGATGTGTATTCCATTTTCCGGTCGTGCCAAACACTGCGTATAATTAATAAATAATAATAATGTAATTTTCCCCATGAGCAATTTAGAATCTTCCGCTGTATTATCGTGTGTATGTGAATTTCATACATATTATATAATGAACATTTTCCGCCAACGAATCCGCCACGGTCCATTCTTCTCGCATTAATTCGATGCTCCTCTGCACGTTGTTATGCCGCATCGGCAATTCATTTCAGGCTCCGCCGATTTTCGCCAAAACCAAAAATCCTATTAATTATAATCAATTTCATTGTATTAATTAGTATTTTTATAACATTTTTTTTTAAATATACTGTGAACACATGCAAGAACACCAGCATTAAATACTTGCGCTAAACACTTGCACGAAACACCTCACCATCATAAATATATTCTATGTACACTTGGTTCTTTTTTTATGCGGTAGATACGTTCCACAGGAAAACGCATAAAAATAAATCGCACAAAAAAGGGCTAGACACATGTATAAAAATAAAGGATACGTTCCATAATTTTTTAAAACCGCATAAAACTAAGTCAATGACTTAATATACCGAAAATCGCATAAAAAAGGGTTTATTAAATTTCATAAAAATAATTACTCTTACTATATTCTTTCTGAAATGTTTATTCATAATTTTATAAAAACGTTAACAATCATAGACAAGTTTATTAAATTTCAGAAAAATATAATCTTAACATATTCCTTCTAAATTTATACGGAAAATTTTTCCAAAAAAAAATACAGAATTTTTTTATGAAAGTTAATCTTTCTTCACATTTTTTTTTAGAATTATCGTCGTTATATGAGAGTGTTCGGCATAATTTGCAAACTGGTTCGAAATCACTTTCATCACTAGAAGAAATAGTCAGCATATCAGATCTATGTCCTGAAGATAATGATTCTTCACAAGTAAAATTAGTCTCAACTTCGTATGTACTTGTAAATACTTCGTAAATACTTGTTTAAAAAAATGCTTCTTGAAATAAAAACCGCATAAAAAGAGGACCGAGTGTATATTCTCTATCTAAGAGAAATGTCATAATATTGAAACATTTCTTTATATTACTAAGAAATTAATATATTTCTTACTTTATCATCAAATACAATCTTAGGTACAGTGGAACCTCGCTTAACGAGCACCTCACATAACGAGCATTTCGCTTAACGAGCAAACTGAATTGTAAGAAAAATGACTCACTTAAAGAGCGACGTTTCGCATAAGTGACGATAAGAAGAGCAGTCTCGGATTGCGCGCCTGCTACATCATTTCTATATTATGTGTATTTTTGAATATAAACACACTATGTACACTTTTTTTTATATAAACATATATTCAAAGTATAAAGAAACCTCCACCATGTCCCCGAATTGATACAAGTAATATAAACAAATATAAACTCACATCACAGTGTGAGAAAACAGTTCCTAGTGTTAGTGGTCATTCTAATTGCATCTTAGTGTTGTTTGTGATCACAAAACTCCCAAACTTTTGTTCAGACATGTTATTTATGTTTTTTTTTGTGCAAAATATAATAACATTCTCTTGTCTCCGAATAAAAAGCGAAAGAATTAAAATAATCACAGATATGAAAAGCAAAATCATTAAAATTGTGACCAAGTTATACTTTTTTTTTTCCGGCAAGCAACGCATTATCGTAATTTACATTAATTCATATGGGAAAACGTGGTTCATTATACGGATTAAACTCGTTAAGAAAGGTTCCACTGTATACTCATAAACTATTATACTTTGTAGGAAAAGATCGACATTAATTTCATGACGTGTGATAAAGTAGAATCAAGCAATCACTTTTAAATATTACACAAGTATTCAATTATTTTATCCAGTGTTGCTTGTTAATTAATTTTATTACTAGATATTTCATTACAGTATTTTAATATAAAATATTCTATATACAAAACATTGATTGCGCCTCAAGGCAAAAATGTAATTCATTAATAATAATAACGGAATTGTTGCACAATTTAATTGTATTGTTTGCGTTTTTTTACGAATCAAAAATTACCAAGATTCTACTTTTCTAAATTTTCATTTTTTCTGTATAAAGGGCAAAAATGAATAACTCTCTACCATCGTTAGTTTATGTTAGTTATCAGAAATTATTATCGAATTCCATTAAATAATGTTAAGAAATTACCGGTATTTGTTGTCGAAATTTATCGTTAATTTCGGTAATTTTAAAACCCCTAATTAAAAACAAAAACTTAAATGTAATGCAGTCTGACCTACTGAGTTTTAGTGTATTTTTTTTATGATATAAACTTATTAAATTAAACTAATTAAAAGTTTACAGATGATTCATATTTAATTTGTAAAGTTTATAAAGTGTAAAATATAATTATAAATCAGACCTGTAAATATGTCATTTTTGAAAAGATATTTTTTTTAGTAGTAGTAGTAGATGCTGATGATGAAGGATGAATGATTATATTTTGTTTTTAACTGTTTTACTGCAAATCGATACAGGCTATAGCCAATTTATATTCATTATCGAGCGAAATTTGACGTTTTGGAGCCGCAGCATCAATCATCCCCTAATAGAATTTCACTATGATTTATATATATGCACATTATAATTTTTGCTTTCCAAATGTGTATTCCCATTCTCCCATTATTATCATTCATCAAATATTTCATACTTTGCACTTGAAACTGTGGAAAAAAAACGTGTATTGTCCAATGACACAAATGGAATGTCAGTATTGTTTTTACACCGGTGGCAATCGAAATCCCGACTGTATCGAAATCTCGACTGTGTGTTTTATTATTATAATTTTTACAATAACATTTTTAAATTATTCCGAAACGTAGTCACCATCTACTATTATTTAATATTAATAACAATAAATTAATTTTAATTTAGAATATTTCTTAATTTTAAGTTTTATTAAGTCAATGAAAACAAATACAATAATAAATATATATTGTTATTAATAGTTAAAAACAACAATTAATATTAAGGTTTATTATGAATAATTCAAATGTTATTGTATAAATTATAATAATAAAAGACACTGTCGGGATTTCGATACAGTCGGGATTTTGATATAGTCGGGATTATGGTTGTCGAGATTTTGATATAGTCGGAATTTCAATAGACGGGATTTCGGTTGTCGGACTTTCGATATAGACCCGATGATACGTACAAAGATATTTATACAATGTTGTCATTGTTAATCAGATTAGTAGGTGGCTGTGCATGGAACTTTCATGTGCAACGGTTGATTTTTTATTTAATTGAAATGAAAATCAATAAAAAATAAATGTGATTTATGAGAATATATACTAAAAATAATCATAAAATCTCATTATAAGAAAATACATGTACAGTGGAATCTCGCTTAATGAGTTTAATCCGTTCCAAAATTTCCGGATTTTTACTCGTATAGTGAAATACAGACGTGCAATCCGGGACTTCTTTTCTCATCGTCACTCGTTACTCTCGAGTCATTTTGCTTACAATTCATTATGCTCGTTAAGCGGGAATGGGAATGTGAATGAAGCAGTTCGTTTAACGTGCAATTTATGTATGTTTTATTTTATGTCGAACAACACTAATTGAATGTACGTATAATCAAATTGGTTATTTGCTAGAATAATTGATGTATAATTAACTTATCTAATGAATATTTATGGCACTTTGATGGATTTAACATACATATATATGTTATTCATATCAGTAGGTGGCTATGTACAAGCTATTCATATATATTATTTATCTTTGGTTTAAGTCATATATCTAATTATTTTTCTATCCAATTTTAGGAAAATAATAAAAAAAATCTTTGTAAATCAATTAACTTACAATTTATGTTATGTCGAACAACACTAATAGAATGTACGTATAATAGAATTAGTTATTTGCTAGAATAATTAATGTTCACTTATGTTCATGTACATGAATATTTATGGCATTCTGATACAACTAACATACATATACAGGTTGGCCCAATTGAACTGCAACTTTTCAGAACGCTGTATTTTTTTCATTTGAAATTGGATTTTAGTGAATCACAGGCAAAAAAATGTTGGAAACATTTAAATTTTTCGAATTCATTTAAAAAAAATTATATGCGAGTCGTATGCTCCTCCATTCACTCCTCCATTCACGAAGAAGGGCTTTCTTGAGCACATCAAGATTTTATAGTTCTGACATTGGCCTGTAAAATGCCCCATACCAAGAAGTCGAGCGGATTTGCGGAAATGAAGTTTGGAGCGTTTTCTTTCAGCCATTGTTGGTTTTCGCGTGCTTTATGTGATGGTGCAGAATCTTTTTGAAACGTCCACTCTTTCTAACTGAAATTTTTGATTACCCACGGTTTCAGAGCACCTTCCAAAACTTTTTCGAGATAGACATTCGCATTAACGTTGACGCCACGGTCCAAAAACATCAACGGAGAGCTATCATCAACAGTCACAGCCGCTCAAACTACCACAAACGGTGGTGCTTGACCTCTTGTGGCTATTCGAATGTCTAAATTTACGTTTGACATTTACGAATTTCTCAATTGGGAAATTATTCTCATCAGATAAGACGATATTTGGGAATTGGCCACGTTCGTGCAAGCGCAACAGCACCTTTGCTCTACCGATCCTAGTTTTTTTTTGAACGTCGGTGAGATCTTGTACTTTTTGGAACATGTAAGGGTTTACTTTGAGTTCGTTTTTGAGTAATAGTTGCATGGTTATTTTCGATATGTTCAACATTCAATTTGAACCTTAACTTTCCGAACCACTTCTGCCACAGATGTAGTTTTTTTCAGACCATCAAAATAGGATTTTATAATACCACTAGCTTCGTTATAACATTTTATGGTTTTATGGTTTGACGCCTCAATGTGAATAAATCTTTTATTTATTCACATTGAGGCGTCAAAGTGATACTTTTGATTTTCCGCTCAAATATAGGGCTATCAAACTATTGCTTTTGAATTCACGGATATTTCTTTCCAAAAAACTGAGATTCAAGTGCTTCCACAGGCTTGTAAAAAATAAAATCAGCTATCATTGAGCGAAATATGGGCACAGCATTGCCAGCGGTTCGTAAGTTATAGCAGTTTTAAGTTGGTTACAGTTCTATTAGGCCACCCTGTATCAGTACTAACCTACAATTATATTAGTCTTATTAGTAAGCAGATGTGTATTGCACAAGTGTAGATTTGTGAAAACGTGTTTACTAAAAAAACGTACAATTTATGTATGTTTCATGTACGTTAATTGGTCCGCAATTGGACAAACTTAGCTAACCATAGTATTTATATATATAGGAAACAGCAGCGAAGATTTATTAGGGAATGCAAATTCGCCATTATCGAGGATGGGATTTATTCATACAATCAATCATAATTAGCATCGGTGAGGTTATTGGTCGGTGCCGGTTACAAGACACGCTGTGCATCCATCCCTCCTGTGTGTGTTCTGCGTTGAACAGTTAATTTAACCGGAGCTTCGGCGGATGGGAGGATGAGCTTGCACCAGCACGCGTTTGATTATAATTCACAATTTTCCCCCCTTTTCTGCAAAATGGTAATTGTTATGGCGGTTATGGCCCGGGCTATTATTGTTTCATCTCGCTGATAATGCGAACGTTAAAATTATTTTCTTTTCATTTCAGGTACGTACAAGCACACAGTTCATAATGGAAATAGAGGAGGAAGAAAAACAGAATACGGATGGCGTGCAATGATAATGATAAAAAGAAGTGAGCGAGGTAAGTAAGGAATGGAGAAATTATGGAGCTGTTGCGTCAAAATTGAAGAATATCGATTGGATTACTAACCGACCACTGTTTGGACGTGTTCCTGACGGTTTGTTATTAATTTATGATTAATGGCTCAATCCTAACATAATAGTTATAGAATAAGAAACAAAGAATCGATATATAAAGAACTGAAAATATTTCCAATAATAAATAATTCGTTAAGTGTAAATTGATTTTGACGTAAAGTTAATTAATTAAAGATTTAATGGGCAATTAGAGAATATAAATTAATAAAGTAAAAATTATTTTATGAAATGAACGATTTGCATTTTTCCGGTGCTTTTATCATCTTGATGAAATAGATTTTTTTTCTTGTCATTTTAAGTTCTTTTTCTTTGTGTCTCTCCCTTCGGCATTCTCTATTTTCGCGCTCGGTTTTATTAGGTCTCCCTTTTCCCGCCTCCCATGCAGATTATTATGGAAATCCCGGATGTCACTTTAATTAAAATATTTAGTTTCTCCAAGACAGGTTTTTTTTTCAGCGCATACATTTTAGCACTAGTCTGTTTTTTTTTCATGCTTATTCATCGACGGTGTTAAGTTTCTTAAGGCGTAATCCTTTTTGCCTTAATTTTCGCTCGTAATTTTAATATTATTTTTTTTAGTTCGGTTTTTTTTTTATTCATTATTCCGGAAAAAGGTTTAGCAATTAATAACATAACTTGGAAGGATCGGATTCCGGTGTGAAATTAACTAATGTGTTTTCCGGGGCGCCAACTGAGATCATTAATTTCCGAGACGCCCGTCTTAAAAGTTGGAAAAACAGTTTAATTTCCCTCGGTTTTTCGGTTTCCTCCTTCATTATGGGTGGGCGAACGAGGACAAAACGAGGTATACAATTAAAAAAGATGATTCGTTTAACACTTCGAGGAAAGAAGAAACAAAGTGTTTTTCTTTTGTTTTAACTACTATAGATTTGTATACCTACTCATCAAATTAATAAAGTTTTCAATAGTAATTTTAAATATTTAACTCTTTGCGTTTTTCAATTACAATTAGTTAAAAGTTATTTCACGCAGTAGAGACACGAATTCAATGTAGAAGACGTGTGGTTCGAAATATAACCACAAAATCTAACATACTTAAGTGGTCTGGACAAATCGAGAGTATAACCAAATTATTTCATAGAAGATGCGATGATAAAAATCATAAATATCTAGCTTAAAAACACTAACAAAAATAGTATTTAGTATTTACATGATTTTTTTTAATGCTTTAAAGACAAATTAAACTCAATCAATCAGTAGAAAATGAGATATTTTTTTCCAATTTCTGGTAAATTTTGTGTGAAAAACAAGGACTAGGTTGAATTTTTTAAAATCTCATTTTCTTAAAAAATGAAAAATAGATGAAACAATGTTATTTTGTTTATGTTTTATAGTTTTATGTGAGATTTTAGACTTCGATTTTATTTTGATATATTTTTCAAATTTATATAAATATTAAAGAAATTGAAAGGTTTTGAAATAAGTTGCAATATGAATATTTACAAATCTCTATATTTGAATATTGTAAAACCGGTTTTGTCAAGAAGTTCAGATTAGAAAACCGATTTACAAAAGTCATAATTATTACTTTTAACCATTACTTTATCAATTTTTATTATAATCGTTGTAAATTTACTTGTTTTTTTGTACATACACTAGGTGCTCTTTTTATGCGTACTCTTTTTATGCGGTTTTGAAGTTATGCGGTTTTTATTTCAAAAAGATTTTTTTTAAATAACAATTTTAGGCCATTTTGACACGTTTTGACACAAATTGGCAAACCATTTCATCGAAAAATATGATAATTCTGAGCATTCAAGTTTCAACGCGAGCTTCAGAATTGCATTTCTGGATATCAGGAATTGTACAAAAAAAAAATCACTGATTATATTGTCAAAGGGAAAAAATCAACATAAAAAAAAATCAATCAAATCAACAAAAATCAAAGTTGAGACTAATTTTAGTTGTGAAGAATCATTATCTTCAGGACATAGATCTGATATGCTGACTATCTCTTCTAGTGATGAAAGTGATTTCGAACCAGTTATGCCGAACACTCATATAGCGACGATAATTCTAAAGAAAAAAGTGTGAAGAAAGATTAACTTTCATAAAAAATTTCTGTATTTTTTTTGTATAAATTTAGAAGGAATATGTTAAGATTATATTTTTCTGAAATTTAATAAACTTGTCTATGATTGTTAACGTTTTTATAAAATTAAAATAAACATTTCAGAAAGAATATAGTATGAATAATTATTTTTCTGAAATTTAATAAATCCTTTTTTATGCGATTTTCGGTATATTATAACTCATTGATATAGTATTATGCGGTGTCTAGTCCTTTTTTATGCGATTTTCGGTATATTGTAACTCATTGATTTAGTTTTATGCGGTTTTAAAAAAATATTGAACGTATCCTTTATTTTGATACGTGTGTCTAGTCCTTTTTTGTGCGATTTATTTATATGCATTTTCCTGTGGAACGTATCTACCGCATAAAAAGCGAACCAAGTGTATTTGTATACACTTTACAAGTCGGAAATCTTATATTTCTTAGTATTTTGATTGTATGATATTGACATTGTAATTAAGGAAATTTCGAATTTCCGGATTGATTTTAATTTGAGATTATTTGTGTGTGCGTAAATGCTAATAGGTCAAATAGGTTTAATCGCCTGGATTTATGGACTATTTACGAGGGTCGCGCCACACTCCCCCGCCGCCTCCCATATCGCTAGGAGATCTGGGGGGACACATATCCATAGACAAACCGACGACAAAGGCATCCTTTTATCATTATCTATAATCGTATTAGCCGAAGGGGTGGTTATTTGCAGATCCTAGGGACAGAGAGAGAGAGAGAGAGGTCACAAATGAGCGATATTTCAACGATGCGTGTCCCCATGCATGTATTCCCTAAACTATTACCACGCCACCTAAAGGCCAATGATATCCTCCATCCGCCCTTTAATCTAGAAGCCCGGCAATTCAATCTTGTTAAAAATAAGCACACTCGAGGGTTGGCTTGGCTTGGCTTTGCATGAATAACGACGAACAACAATTCGGATTGGAATTTACATTTGTTTTACTTTTCGTTCTTCAGTAATTATGCATCTCGTGGGGGAAGGCAACTGGAATTAAATATGGAACAACTTGCTGGTGAGTTTATCTCACTTTGCGTGTTCGGGATAGGCGATATTTCATATTGTTCCCTCCCTGCTGGCACTGCTGGGCCGGAGCGCAGCAGGAAGATCCTCTAGTCTTCGCGCAAAGATCGGGTTTACACACACACCCTGCAGTGTTTTTTTTGTGTGTTTTTGAATATTTCCTCAAAAATACATATTTAAAGCGTATATCCCATGGTGTTTCTGTGTGTGTATGTATATTATCATTTCGAGCAAATGAAAGCAATTCGGGATACCGGGAATGGGATTACGAGGGTCCAAGGACAATTCCGACCCGGCCTACTTTAATTAGGCAAACAAGAAGAGGGACCGATTACGTTACGTAAAACCGAAATATTGCGAGTGCGATACTTTGCATGCGTGTCCTAAATTTTTTTTTAACACTTTTCCCACATTATATGAGGAAATAACATCCCTAATACCGTTTCCTTTTGCGGGTTGCTTCTGGGTCGCTCCGGACCTATAGGTTTTTTTGAAGGAGCGCCGGATGGCTTAATTAACCTAATTGCCAGTTTCGCACCCGGCTGCACACTTTACAACTCTCTCCTCGCAGCGCTTCCATTTACCATTATACCCTTATATCTCTTTTTTTGTTGTTGTTGTTGTTTCTGCTGCTGCTGCCGCTGTTACACTTTTCTACTTTAGTGAATTTAATTTCAATTCACTTTCAAAAGATGCTAAATTATTAACACAAATAAATAGTGTAAACTGAATCACTTAGATTAGAAGATTTAATACGTAACAACTATGAGTTACGTATTAAATCTTCCAACTAAAAGTTCTTCAACATTTACCTACTCGATTTTCTTATAATGACAAACAGAGTAATTTATTCCTATTAATCTTAAATAAATCAATATGACATAGTTAATCTATAAACAAATGGAGCAGTCTTTCGCTCTTTCGTCTTTCTGTAGTATCTATGTTTTGTTTCGCTAATGATGTATTCATCTACGCTATGCTTGGCATGAGGCATGAATGTTTGTCAGGTGTACCAACCAACAAATAAATGTGTAGTTTGAATTACAGCTGTTTAGTTCGATCTCACAATCGTTGATTGTAGCGGTACGCTGACTGACATTTATGTCGCGTTATTGATCAATCCTTTGTCAACTCAAAATATTTACTTCAATAATATAAGTCTTAACCTCACGGATATCCACGTTATATAGACAATTCAATCAATAGGACTTTACCTAACAGTACAGCAGCTTCGAAACATTACTTAAAATAGGCGTAATTTTACAAATAAATTTAGAATTTCCTAATTTTTTTTATATCCCAGTAGCGATTTTAAGATTTTTTTTAAGTTTGTATAGCTTTTAAAGGTTTATACATGTTTTTAAATTTTTTTAAGGGTCTTTAAATGTTTTCTAAAGGTAATTAAAGGTTTTCAAAGGGGTTTAAAAGTTTTTACATTGACAAATACGTTAATCAGTATTGAAAAAAAAAAAACGGTGAGGTGAAATAACCTACTTTTATTGGATTGATTAGATAACAGTTTTATTGAATTTCACACGTTTACCAATTTTTTTTAGTCATGTATACATGTGAAAAAATCTGCATTGAAAGTTGAAATAACAAAAAAAAAGAAACAAACTAGTGCGTAATCTAGACGATGTTCCGAGAATGACACTTGAACAGGATTTTAGCCTTTTGTTTCACAGCTTCCTTTGTGTTCCTTTATGCATATAGATCAGTTGAACGTCGAGTGGTTTTCCAAATCGATATATACATATATACAGTGCGTCACAAACAGAAAGTCGAACCGTAATTAATTTCGTTCCGGTTTACGGTTACGTTCCAAGTAAATGTTCCAGATTTGGTTTCGGTTTGTTTAACAATATCGGTTCAGTTCCGGTTGAAATTAAAATTTAAAATCGAAAAAAAAACAATTTAAATTAATTAAAATCAAATTTTAACATCGAGTCAAATATCAAATTTTGGTTTAATTTTATTTACCAAATTCCCTTCTTACTATTGTTTTCAATTATAAAATTGAAAATACAAAAGAAATAAACCTTAATTGCAGACTTTGTAATTGTTATGTATAACCGGTATTGTTTATATTATGTTAGCCCTTATTATTTTATACATGTTTATTTATGTAAGTCATTTATAATCCACGGTGTCCAAGGATTTCTTAACCCTGGGACACGACATAATGTTTTTTTCGGTCATATTTACAGTAATATCCTTTTTAATCACTTTAATTTGAGTTTGTTCTAATGTTAGTTGCACAAGACTATGTTCATTAATTAAGCTTAGTGCGACTAATAGCCGAATCGCTAAGTCGCCTTACCCTCGATTTCGTGGGCGTCGGTTCAAATCCTGGTCAAGGCAGGCCTTTTGTGAGCCCTCTCGCTGCAGTCAAATGAATGAAGTTCAGCATATGGACCTTCAGCCAAGTCGATGGACAATGACAGTGTTAAAGGATAGCAGCAGATTCACAGTCAAAGGAAATAGTGGAATCACAGAACATCAATATACTACTGAAGTTAACCTACAGGACGACAAACAAACAACAAATTAAGAAAACAATCAAATCATCATAATGATAAACTATCCACCGAGAAAGATTTCCTACCTAAGTTAACCGCGATCTTAAATATACTCAATGTTTACATTGATGAACAGATTGTGAATAAAATTATACGACATAAAAAAAATAAATTAGTTAAGCTTCATCTGTGACACATTCTAAATACATAATCCACTTAAGAAGTAAATTCTTATTATTATGGGGTATGAGTTGTGATTGGGAGTAGGGTTTTATTGAAGATTAAGCATTCCCACGAAATTCGGCTTTGATGGTTTAGTATATTATGTATTTGTTTATTTGAAAAAAGAATTCAGAGTATTCAAAGGACTTCATCGATGTCTCTTATACATTGTTTATTTATATACTCTATTCACAATAGACCGACAATGTCAAAACATTAGTTTTTTCAAATGTCTTTATAAATAAAGCAAAACACTAGCACCGACATACTACTAACAAAGAGTATACATGAAAGAAAGCGATTATGAATTTATTTACTGAATAAAAAATGAACCGAAATCAACCATAATTAAAATTTCGTTCCGGTTTCGGTTTTTCAATTGAGCAATTTTTCGTTCCGGTTACATTTACGGTTCAGATAAAAATTCCGGTTAATTTCGGTTTCAATTTACAAAAAAATATATATTCTTGTTAATGATGATCTTTATAAATAAATAATATAATATTTAATCATTTGTTGTCTGACAGTACTTATAAGGCAAATTCATGTCACTATTTAAATTATAAAGAGACGTGAAACAGACTTGTCGATTCTCTTATGTAATCTTTATATTGTATACAAAATGATTAGGTTTGCAATTGGAAACACCATAAACCTACATTCAAGTAATACTTGCCACTTCTCTATAGGTTATTTGTTTTATGTTTTAACGAAAAGATTAATTGTATAGAAGAATACCATGAAATAAGATTATAAAATAATATTGTTACTAAATATATGTGTATGAAAATTGATCTGTTTTTGTATACTAAATCACTGTAAAACACTTATTATACGATTTAAGCTTAATATGACTTTACCGAAAAGTTGCTGACAAATATTGCTGACATTTAATAAAAATTTGTAGGCAACTTAATTTAAATGTTTTTTGAAAGAAATGCAAAGAAATATTTTTATTTTAAAAATGTTCAGATACATAACCATAGTTTACTGTATAAAGTATCCGACACCAGGTATTCTTTATGTTAACTATTCACACTGTGATTTGTAAAGGGCCAATTCTATTAGTTGAAATTAAAGTACAGGTGAATGTATAGTGCGTTTCAATTTGATAGATGTGCTTTGCAAATAAATGAGTTCTTTGATGAACATTTGCAACGCTCGGTGCGTACTTAAAGGGCAGCGATGTGAAAGTAGGTGTGTGTGTGTGTGTGTGTGTGTATGTTGGTGGCGGTTTGCGAAGGGTAGGCGGTTTTTGGAAGGAGAAGGATCAAAGGGCCCTCAGTCGGCGCGTCCGGCTGTCGCACGTCGCTAACCGCCGACAAAACCGATCTCATAATTTATATAGCCTATAGCATATAAGCAATGATTGACTTCATCTCTCGTCCCTCTCTCATTCGACGCTCGTTATTTATTAGGGCGTGCGTCCATCTCGGGCATGTAGCGCCGCACATCGCCTGATATGTACGGCTGACCTTTTGTTTGTGTGTATTCCACCAGTACAGCAGGTTGCATACACACGGCCTGTTTGCGAAACAATTGATTCATGATACGATGATTATTAATAGGTCAATATTTACCCTTCCAAAAACATCCCGAACCCCTGGGCTCAATTATTTCGCGTATCCTGGCAAATACCGAACGGTCAGATCGAGTAAAGTTTCGTTTCGCGGAAAACATAGAATTAAACTCGCATTAACCACTTAAGCCACCCCATCATCATCCCTTTCCCACCACACACGGAAAGGAAAGAGAGGGGGCGGAAAGGTAGAACCAGGCAGGTTCAATCTCTAACTATCGCATGGCGTGCACCGATAACTAGATTGCAGATTGCAAACTGTGCATTCAATGGAAAATACTTACCTAAATTGAATACTTCCAAGGGCCCTCGAGAACTATTCCTTTTATTAACCGAATCAATTCCCCGCAGTGCACCTTCGCCAACCAGTTTTCTTTTACAATCCAATGAATATTCGATACAACCAAGTATTAATGCGCTAATGGTATTCGTTGGAAAGTAAAAAAAAAGTGAAGAAGAAAACACCGTTTCAATTTTACAAACCAATTGAAAACAATTCGCTTCCACATTCAAACTACTTAGTGCATTTATTTCGATCAATTTAACAACGTCTTCTTTAAAAAAAAAAACATATTTATTGCGCTCCATTTATTTAATATCTTTCGTGTTTGAAAAATTTGTAAAGGCTTAGTTTATAATAGTGAAGCTTTTCATAATTGAAATTGTACATAGGTATATAGGAATACCTTGTTTTCATTGATTTTCATTGAGAAAAATAGAACACAATATTATTTTTTTTTATACAAAAACGAACGATTTTTCATAATTAATTAATAAACAAATTCTAGAGATTAAATTTATTTTCTTGAATTATCATTAAAACTATTACACAAATTACTGATGAATTTATTTTATATATGTGTATTTTCAACGTTTGTTTTTTATTCCCAGTTTACTTTATATATTTTTCCTGCACGTTCACCCTTTGCTCGTTCTTGCTGAAAGTCGTACTTCTGTTTGAGTTTTAGACGTCGGCTCGAGACTGCTCCAGGCAAATATTAAACTCCTTTCCCCTTTCATAATTTCCTCGAATATCTTCGTCCGTTAACAATTCAAACATTTATCTATTTCTTTGCCCTGTTTAGAAGGGATATTTAGATAAAACAATGTATTAAACAAAGAAGAAGAAAGAAGAAAAAAAAACGAAGAAAACGGCTCGAAATTAATAATGCGTTTACTTTGTTAAGGGTTTAATTGGATGGAAAAGCGAGAAGTACATGGACGCGACCAGCAACCAAATTCTTCCCTTTTGTGAAAATTCACTTTCATTCTTACGTTTCATTAATATTCATGAATCTGCATTAGTTTTATGCCAACAAAAAAAGGCCCAGAAAATAAATTGCTTTAAATATACGGAAAGTTGATAATTAATCCCCGTATAACACGGTTTATTGCGTTCCGAAGAAAGACAGTGTTATGAGAATTCGTGTTATACAAAATCAATATTGTTAAGCTCGAATTAACTAAAAAATATGTCTTAATCTTCTCTTTACCTTGATGCTTTGCACGTTGGCTAAATCTTAGGTCGAAAACCTTTTTTGCAGCAATGGTTCTCTTTTCAATATATTACGTTTTAAAGAAAGTTTATGGAGTCGCACAATTACAATTAAGCGGTGTGATAGTTGGAAGCCAAAGTTTCTCATTGGAAGTTTTAAATATTATTAGATTTATAAAATTTTCACCAAAGTTGTTCTTTTTTACATCCTCAACTAAACAAATAAGTTTATGTTCTATCCTCGATTGTGAAACGTGGTTTTAAGAAGTTCATCTTCCTTAATATTGGTAAGTAATCGGAAACCTTTGATTCTGTTGTAGAAATGTGAGTGGATGAGACAAGAATTTGTCGTTCGGCTTCGGTAGATTTATACAGCAAGTAGAGTAAAGCTTTTTCCGTTTCCGGTTTTAAAGAGGACGGGGTAGTAGGGTTGGTTCGGTAAGTATGGAGTGGTAGTAAATATATAAGTGAGCTGTGGCCGTTTTGGCGATAAAAGAAATGGTGCTGCGTGCACTGAATGGATATTATTCAAACTTCTGCTCTGCTCTTTCTCTCTTTCACATTCACCCCCTTCAGATACACTTTAACCCATGCGAAGTTCCAAGGAAATATATATATAAAAAAAAGCACATAAAAATATGAGACTTTGCGTATGGTTTTCCTCGAAGATCAATAGATTGGTTCATTTCTTACGCATGCAACGAATGAACAAAAAAAAAGAATAAATTCTTTCAAATTTTGCTTTTCCAGCAAAATTCCTTATCGCAGGACGTTACTTTTACTGCTCTCCTACTCCGTTGTCTGGTAAAAACCTCGAGGGCGCAGAATTTGTCTGTCGGAATTGCATTCAAATTCACAGGCGTTCCCAGTCATCATGATCATCATCATAATCGTAGCCGTGGGACACATATTTTAGAAACATTATGGGGGCGCACAGAATCGAAACACGCACCTAAATTCGTTACGAAACCACTGATCGCATCGAAACCATTGTGATAACAAATTTTGTTTTTCTTTATTCACGAATAATTGTAGTTGTGCATACTAATTATGTAAATCTGTTAATTCAATAATTCAACATTTTATAAAATTTGTTTTTATTCTGTGAATCAAATATGTTATAGATATTTAAAAAAAGGTTAATTGAAGACAAGGTAAGGATGTAAAAAGACAAAGTTTGTTATTTATGACGCATTTAATTTTCAATTTTAGTCCTTTGTCGGTGTTGTTGCGACGTCCTAACCGATGGACGTGATAAAATGATGGCAGGCGAAGTTTTAGTGCTAATAAATGTCGACCTCTCTATATAAATTAAGTTTTAACGCCTTCTGCCGACTTCCCGTTATAATAGAATATTTTCGATTCACATTTCATAGCTTTAAACTTTTGTATACTGAAGGTTTAACGATGCAATTTCAATCCAATTTATAATTTGCTTTCAATAAGTAAAATATACAAAGTTCTTTGGTGAATTCAAAAAATTAAATAAAAATGCATTTTTTATTAATTGCAAATAATTATACTGAAATACAATGTAATATGTAAGTGAATATGTTGTAAATTAACACAATTATTATAATAGTTATTAGAGTACAAGAAAGTTTAATTAATTCTGCGAAATTCTCTAATTAATATCAGAAATACATAATGCCATAATGAATATTATTAATGTGGCAATGAAAATGAAATAAGGTACTGTACACAAAGACAAATTTATAATATTTCATCTAAAAATGTACAGGAAATAGTTAAAATTTTGACCAAAAAGTACACGTTTTTAGTCCGGATTACTGATATTACACTACAGTACGGTTTGAAAATTTTAGTCGATTAATGCGATTTCAAATCGTCTCGTTTTATTTATTGAATTATTTTGTAAAACCTTCTTTAATTTTATAATTTTCGATATAACTTTTAAACTATGTTTGTTGTCTCTCATAGTGCGGGTATTCGCCAATATGTCGCACTGTTTGAAACCCAACTAATTGACGACTTCAAAACCGCACAAATATAAACTTGACTCTATACAAAACAAAAATTTTTGGACGATGTTCAATTAAAATTTAGACATTTTCAAAAACCGTACTATAATATGAATCCGCACAGATTGAAGTTGGATTGCACGTGAAATTGCTGTGTGTATTTTGGTAAATTCAAGCCCGTAATACGTGCACATTATTTTTCGCGAGCGAAATCTGGAATTCCGGTGGAAAATCTGGAATTTCAGGAGTTAATTCCGCGCGGCAATGAATTTATATTCATAGCGAAAAACAAAAGGGGGAAAACGTAAGAAAATGCTTTAGAGTGAGAGTGCGGAGGCAGAGGGGAAATTGCATCGGGTTTTCTCGAGAGATTAGATCCAACTTATGTTTGTGCCCTGGATGTAATCAAGGAAATTAAACAGAATCCCTCAAAGTAAGCTAAGGATGTTAGCTGCTGCTTGCGATCCTACAAAATTTTACTGCAATCCCAAAAGAGGATGTTCTAAAAAAAAAATCCAACGACTTTTCGTCTGCTCCCAATCGATTTTCGGAAGACATTGCAGGAGACAATATTTTATTAGCTATAATTAATCTTTATGACTTAAGTTATGCTTAATCGCGATATTAGCAACATTACTTAAGTTGTCCCGATCAATCGAGATTGTATCGAATTTGAGACTCAGGAAATTTTTGGTTTTTTGTTCCCAAAAAAAGTATTCCTTATGAAAATATATATAATCAATATTGTTGTCAACACAGTTCGTATATTTTTTAACACTTTGCTGATGAGCGGCGGATATATCCGCCCTATCTGTACATGAAACTTCGCTTATGCATAATTGTGGTGGCTGTAGTCACGCAATCATCGAATTTTAGTTCTAATTGAGCTTTGACGTTAGTACTGTGGAAGCGCAAAAAAAACAGTTGAAAATGTGACGTTGATATATCTGACAATTGACCCAGTTTGATTATCAAAGAAATCTGGTCAAAACATTCTAGATTTATGTAGTAAATAAACAACAATGGACGTGTAATAACTAAATATTCTCGAAATTGATTTGAATTAAGTAAACAACGAAATTCCATTTTATCATCATTATTGTCGCCATTAGCGCTATCAACATCACAATCAATCGCATTTTTGTTTTGTTTTGTTTCGCCGCTGTTGTTATAGTTCTTTGCATATACACACTGAAAATCGATTTGTTCCAACGTGAAATGAGCTCTAACACAAAACAAAAAAAATGAGTCCAGGTCGCAAAGTTTTAGTCAAGCAAGCGGTTATAAAACAGATATTAATATCACTCGACTAAGGGGGTGGAGTCTTCCGACTTCCGTTTCCGCTTCTTGCGGTGCGTCGAGTAATTTCCTTTTGCCCCCAAGAAGATTGTCTTCCCGAAACTATACACACTATACATATTATTCGCAAATTTATGGTAGTTCTGTGCGCTTCTAATTAATTTATTTTTCGCTTCCGCCCGTTGCACTAATTTACTTTTGCTTTCGACTAAATTTATTTGTTGTACCTTTCGTTGGAATTGAAACACAATGGGACGCTTTCAGTTTTCTCGATTAAATCCGCACCGAGCATACACAGCACACACACGTGTCGCAATTCTGCCAACCCGACAACGCGTGTACACTATACGTACTATAACGTGTATACATTTTATGTGTTTGCATTGCGGTTTTATGTTAACCAAACATTATGGTGGTGGGGCCTTCCGGTTCCGATTTTCATGGTACATAAATGCCATCGTAAATTATTTACACCCTGTATACACGCGCTTTATGTATTTGTACTATAGATGCAGATCTAAATATAAATATATAAAAATGAAAGAATGACTATTTATCAACTTCTCGTTTTTATTGCAACTGATGAAACAATAAAAGCGGAAAAACGTCGTTAATCTTCATACGACTCGTTGAAACAAATTTATTTTGTTTTAAATCACTGTAGAAAATATTTCAAAAATTGTGTTCGTTTGATATATAAATTATTTTCCAATGTTTATGACACAAGTCTTCAATCCCGATTAAAAAAAAAATTACAGAAATATATACAAAACTAATATTGTTATGATATTCGCAACTCAATTGGCAAAACTTATGAAATTTATAGCAGATGATTCATTTTCCAATATAAATGAATTGCTAGTTGACGAACCTCTCGAAGATTTTTTTAGTGTTTTAGGACAGGACGAAGTCACTTCTTCAAGTTATTGAAGATATTTATGCATTTTTATAATTCTTTCACGATTTTCTGATTGCTTCATAAAACTTAGTATTTAACAATATTTCCGTTCTATGTCAGAGATGATTTTGTGTCAAAATGTTTGTGTTTTCAATCAAATAATTGATGTACTTTCATATTTTAAGTCTAGGATTTTAGTTGGAAAAACACGGTTTTTGAATTATATAAATATTGCTGCAACTGAAATGCAGGTGTTTGTAATGATATAAAACTTATATGATGACGAGAACATGAATCGTTACGAAGAATCAGCGACATCTTCAGCAGCGAATGTAAAACATTAGAACAGTGGTTTCCAACATGTAGTAGCTAGGCTACTGTCTAGATCCTATCTTCTGATATTTTCACATACATTAAATACATAGATTTCAATATTTACACGGATCCAATCTACTCTGCAAAAAAACAGGTTTGAAAAATGTATGTTAATTATGAATGTTGTATATATATGATATAACAAATATTGAAACTCATTAATGTTTGGGAATTGGGTCGTGCCAATGCGCCGGAACAACGTCCATTCGATCCTATTTATCGTTTCACCAAATTTCGCGGTGATGCTGCACATTTTTACTGCACGGCTCTATATAAATCTGTCGCTCATTGTATTGTGTACATGTATATTTTTTATTGTTGCTGTTGTTGTTATTTGCATTCGTCCGTTTTCGCGAAAAACAATGATTGCGTAATTCGGTAATAGTATCGTGTCGGAATTAAATGTAATTATACAGGAAGCGGGCAGGTAATTACGGTCGTATATAATTAATTAACGGTGGCAGCTAATTATTGATCCGACCCACACCGAATGTTACACGCCAACGCATAGAGGGCAAACACCGAATAGAGGAGACACCAACCTAAAACCTGATTATCCAATTCTGCCAACTTTATAAACTTTACTGTTACTAACAATATAAAACGCAGCCGGTAGGTGGCAGAGTGTGAAGAATGAAGAAGAAGGAGAAACAAATTAAAACAATGTACGAAAACTGTATTTAATTGTATTAGTTAAAAATGTGATTAAACACTAGCTTCACTTCATTATTTCAAAGATTTTGATTTCCTCTAACTTTAATCAACGGAAAATGTGGATGCGCCGGGTTTCTTTCTTCAAAGTTATAAGTTTATCTTAAAAATGCACCTGTATGAACTATATTCATAAATAATTAGTAAATAATATATACATTTTGATATAATGCACAAAAACTATGTTATATAGTATGTTTCTAATGATTTTCTTGAAAATTAAATTATAAACAAATCTCTATTCCAATTAATGAATTATCTACTATTGATGATTTTATTTTACTATTGTGTTTGCTGAAGATCCATTTGGAAACTGTGCGCCGTTTTAGAGCAGTTCTCACCTCAATTATCGCGTTTATACCAATTTAATTGATTTCGGTAGGTTCAATTAAAACTTGAGCAATCGAATCCTGGAGAATCCGAAAGCATCAATGTGCGCACTAAAACACTTTGAAGATTCCGCTATTCATTCACACGAAACTCGAGAGTCAAGTGTTAAAGCGTAGATGTTTTTTTGTGCAATGCATTTTTTCCCCTTTGAAGTAATTTCCTTCACGCAAAAGTTGGATCTCATTAAAATTATTAAAAGTTTGAGACTTTGCATGTTAAATTTCTCTTATTTCGTATATCATACAATTAGTAAAATAATAATATATAGTTTATAAAAATTAATTCACATTTCAGTGATTCTCTCAGAAACTATAATAGTTAGAATGGATAGAAAAGATGCATATGAAAGTTGGATATTTGAGGAATGCAACGTCAGTTCAACTATTGTTGTGGTTGCATTCATTTGGCTGTAATTCGCCAATAATTAAATATGAAATAATGCTCGATAAATCAGCTTTTTTTTTCACATTTTAATAATTTTCTCAAAAACTGTAATAGATAGATTGGAACCAAATATGCTTATAAAAGCTGGATACTTGAGGAATATAACGTGATTTCAATTTGGTTTTAATTCGCGTTCAAAAATGAAAACAATAACGTTCGTTTTTTTAGTTTATTCTGATTGTAGATTTATTAACCTTCTTTATTTTAGTATGACTCAAGTAATAATCTAATTTACTATTAATAATCAACTTTTCGCTTACTTTTATCTGATATTATAATTCATAGACAAAACTGTATATTAAAAACTTCATTTAAATAAAATAAATACGTTGGAAGAATATTTCAAGCCAGTGGAAGGAAAGTTAATTATGCATTAAAAAACTTTCAACTTTTCGCTCTGTACTTTTTTGTTACTGTTCCGCTTCCTCTTCGGACGTTTCTCAATAAAAAAGAAACTTTAACGGAAAGAAATGGTAGCACGGAAAAAAGCGTTTCATATGTACATGTATTTACATTAGACTCGTTGATTTTCTTTGCTATTTGAGGACCACTTCCTTAAGTTTTCTTCTTCTACTTGGAGTAGGTTAAGATTCTCTTTTCACTTCGCTCTTCGTGAGTTGGAATGAATGGAGAAAATGATATAAAGAGTCTCTGGAAGAGGAGAAAAAGTTGCGGGGAAGTGTAAATTATGTGTAAATATTTTAGTCGATGAATATTTCATGCGAAATTCCGGTTTTCGTTTTTGGAAGCCGCTGCAGAGTTGATATTTGACCCACAAACAATGGGAGGAAATAAAGCGAAACGTTTGTTCGGTCTGAGAAGGAGAGAGAGTGAGAGAGAAAAGAGGAAGTTTAAGAGGTAGAGGAAATATATTTATATAAATGGAGGAGCGGTGGAAAAGCAAGGGAATTGATGTAACTTATGTCGGCACGTAGCAAAAAGGGCACAAATTGTGCGGACGCCTTTGAGCGCATACCGACTTTAAATAAGAGAGAGAGAGAGAGAGAGAGAAAGGGAAAATAAATAAACGGAATCGACTTTGTTATTCATTTCCCAGTTTACTTCTCTTATAATCGATGCTGCTTCGAACTTATTTTCTCATTCTCATCCTTCTTTTAACTGTTTAAAAAGCGATAAATCATTCGCTTGTCGGGCACGCGAAAAAGTTTAGAGCGGATATCCGGTTGGTGGTGGTGGGAAGGTTGTTGAGTGTTGGGTGTGAGAAGCACCCCTCCCTAAATTATATATATATAAAGCGACCTTAAACTGTCTTGCTAACTTCATTGCAATCAATTATATTTATACGAGGCACCATCGGATTTTGCAGTTTGGCGCCCACGAAAATTAACATTCATTACGGAAATCGCGAAAAATGGAACTGGGAAAAGCTAAAAGATAGAAAATATTAATAAAACACGGAGAGAATGGAACGGGGACGGCGGCGCTTAATGGCTTTTCCGTTTCATTAAATATTTATCCCTGCGTGAAATTTATACTGCTGCTTCTACTTCATCTTGCTACAATGTTATCGAAGAAAACTTATACATAAACTATTTCCAAAATAAATTTACTTCATGCTAAATTAATTAATAATATCTGATAAGTTGATGCACATTTGTTATAGAGAGTAGTAAAGTTAATAAAATTAACGCTCGAAAAAAAGCAGTATCTTCGCATTTTATTGATTGTCAGAAACTATAATTGATAGAATGGATACAAACTATGCATATTTGAAAGCTGGATGTTTAGGGAATATAGCGAGTATTCATACATTAATGTGGTTGACTCCATTTGGATGTTCAGATTTGAAAAAATAAAACGCTAAAAAAATCACTATAATTGTTTGAACTAATCCAAAAGATGCTTATGAAAGCTAGATGTTTGAGTAATACGGATTCATCCATTTATTTTATCATTTATTTAAACTGAATTCATAATAATATAATTTATCCCTATTACAAAATTTATTGTTTTTCTTCTATGTTCATTTCCACAATATATTATAAATTATCTGTATTATTTTCATACAGATAATAATATTAATATTCCGTCGTGTTTTAATATCATTTCGTAATGCTTTTATCGTCCTATCCTTTCTCACACGCACAAAAAAAAGCAACGGTTTTATGCGAAATTCATCCCTTGAGAATGTCGCCATGAGCATACATTATAAATGGAAACGTGCGCTCTATTTTTTCCTCCCCAGCTTTCCTTGTTGTTGCACATATACTTTTTTTATCTCTCTCTCTTTTACAAATACACATATTCATGAGAAGAGATGTGCATCAGAATATTTTCGTTTTTTTTTGTTGTTGTTGGCGGATGCAAAACAATTATTTCGTACATAACTATAGGTACTTGCAGCGCAGCAGCGCTTTTAAATCTCTTATTTCCGCGTATCTCCAACAAAATGGAACGGATATTTCTATTATCTGGAAAATCCATTACGGATGTTGTCGAAGTTTTTCAATGTGAACAGTTCATTCTGCAAATTCAAGTGGAATGATAAAAAAACATTGTTTATTTTTGTACGAGTTCTATGTAAATTCAAATTTAATACAATCGCAAAAATATAATTAAAATACTAACAAATAATTAGAGAACTTGCTAATTAGGGATTAATTTAAAAGAATTTTAAGAAATTACCGGTATTTTTTGACAAAAATTACCAGTAATTATTAGTAAAACCAGTTAACCAATGCTAAACTTTGTAATTCCAATAACAGATCATATGTAATTAATTGATTCTGTAATGCTGTTATAAATATCTTTCAGAGGTGTTATATTTTTTTTGCAGGTAAATTGAAAATTAATGCTTAACTCTAGGAGCAATCGATTACCGGAGACATAAATTTCCCGAAACCAATAAATTTCCGTAGGCACCTCGGGCGGCCGAAGAACGGGGTGGTTGGGGGGACGGCGGACTGCAGGAAGAGCGGCCATAAATATTGGCGGGAAATTTAAAATTATAATACGAAATGTCCGTACCCGTTCAATATGTAGCAGAACAAAGGAATTTGTTACATTATTTCCGCTCCTCTCTTACATAAACGGAATTTTAACCGGTTTTTTCTCTCGGTGTTTTCGTTTTTGCTGGCTCTCTGCATCTAAATTCGACATATATATGTGTGTGTGTGTGTGTTGGAAAGAGATGGAAAGATACGAGTCTGGGCATGAATAGAGAGTGGAACAAGCGAAATGACATCTTAAGCGTAAAATATGTTTAGCCATGGCCCCTCCGATAATTCGATAGCATGAACTTAACCGCAGATTCGCATCTCCCGAGGTCAGACTATATATTTCGATCCCTTTCCTCCCCATCATCTTCTTCTATCCATCTCTCTCTCTCTCACACCCACCGTTTCGCATAGGGAAGACCAATGTTTGCCCTTTGCGACCCTTCCTTTTTCTGCTCCCCTCGCTTCATCCTCCGGTGATCTCGCATCACTGATAGAATCGTGAAATATATGCCTTATTAAATTCCTGTTTACTTTTGGAAATTTTTACTTTTATTACCGGTCTGCCTTAACCCGCACAAAGGTTGCAGCGAAGGGTCACGGCACATAAAAAAAAATTGATATAGAAAAGAAAAAATAAATCGCGCGCGCATCGATATCGCCGAATTCCATTATAGAATGTGCCACAACCCATATAAAATCGTAAAAAAAATCCCTTTTTTATGCATTAATATAAAACGAATTTTGATCAAGTAATTGATAAAATAAATATATAATAAAATATTTATTACTATATAAAGAAAAGAAAACAAATAATATTATGTGAAATCCCATATGTTATTGCACAAATTTTAGTAAACAATACGCTTTTACAAGTATATATTGTAGCAAATGATTTTTTTCGTTATTTTTATCAATTTTGCATCGAATTGTACGATTTAAATGAACTAAATTTACAATAAATATACAGTTATTGTCCCAAAATGAACTGACATTTTAAATTTGCCATCATTTATTTCGCGATAAAACTAGAGTGCTGATTTTTATATGTTGCTAATAGTAAAACATTGAGGTTAAGTTATTGAAAAGTGCACCGTCTAAAAATTGTAAAAAATCACTTATTAAATGATGAACATTTTACGGAAACTGTTTGCAGATGCGTTCATGCAACATGACAACGTTAGACTTTTTAGTTTGAGGTTATCTTAAGTATATAGTGTACATCAGTAAACCACAAAACATTGTTAAAATTTCTCAGCAATTATATCAAAATTGTGAACATGTGCAGCCAAGGCATCATGTTTTTTTTATCACACATAACCTCCATGTTTTACTTTCTATTAAAGCAAAAATATTATCAATTATAAAAAAAAAACATGTGTTTCATTAAAAAATTAAAATATCAGTTTATTTTGGGACATCCTTTATATATTATATAAGTTCTTGACCATATGCGAGCACCAGTTTGAGACCACTACATTACACAACTTTTACTATAATAACATTGTAATTAATAGATATGTCCTAAATAAACTGATTGTGTAAATTGATGTGATTGGTGTTTTAAATTTAATTCCATGTCCTTCTAAATTAAATTTGTTTATTGATAGAATTTGTATGGTAAATAGTAATAATATTAAGGCAAAGTTTTTCTGCGCTTGTTCATAAAGGTCTTTAATGGAATCACGTACGAATGAGTTTAAAGTTTATCGCCTGTGCAGAGGGAGGAAGGAGCAAGCTGCAAATTGAATTGCACGTAACCAGGAAATGGAAATAATCGGCTTCACCCTCCTCCCTTGGTATAACACCGACAATAAAAAAAAGTAGGAACACGAAAAGACGAACAAAAATAATAATCCTAGAAGGAAACGCGAAGAAGCGGCTTTGAGCGAATAAACAAAAGTAAAGTCCTTAATACATAAGAATCGTCTAGAGATGTTTTGCATAAAGATCTTCTTTCAAGCACATTTTATTGTTTTCTTTTATCAATTTATGAACAGATTCAACAATTCTCATCGACACATCATTCATTCAATAACAATTTGAAATTTTTCAAAAAAATTGTTATTACTATTAAAACTCAGTTTGTAATATGTTATAGTTTTGCTTGTTACGAATCCAATTGACGATTGATTTAACGAAATTGAAGAAAATGTATTTCGATTTTGAATTAATTCATTCAACAACAACAAAAATGAGTTCACACTTTTCATACATATGAAATTTTAATTTACTTTGTTTGTGCGTTTATGCTTTTACAATTATTTTTGTTTTGTAAATGTACAGAATACACGAGAAATGTTTGTTATTATTAAATTTATTTTCGTACATTACACTTGTCCCGGACTGCACGTTTGAACTCTGTATTTTCTCTTCATCTCTTTTTCGGTATGAATTAATCTAGATTAAATTACAGAAATTAATTCACATGCGTTTCTTTTTAATACAGTTTAGAAATGTTTTCGTTTGAAGTTTAAATGAAATTAGGACGTGAAGCCGGGATGCGGAGGAAAAAATAAATTCGCGTGTGTATTTAGAGAGAGAGAGAGTAAAAAATACGGCAGAAGTATTAATAGAATGAGATTAATTAAAATCTAAATATATAAGATAATATTGAGACAATGTGGGAAAATTGCAATACCTGCTTCAAATAGTCCGGAGATACTATAATCCGCATTTTTCATGGATAGAACATTTTGTAAAGTTGAAAAAAATGAGGGCTCCACGGCGTGGGTCCCAAATACAACACGTGCTGGTGTTGATTTAATAATTTAGATTTACAATTTAAAGTTTGATTGAAAATTTGGAATTTGTTGCAAATTTTGCTGTAGCGGTTTGCAGAATTAGAAAAAGGAATTTACAAAGGAAAATCAATAAAGATACCCAAGAGGGAATCTCTAATGAAGCATTAAATATTCAATTACTTACATTAAACTTGTAAGCCGACGGGCTTCGAAATAATTAATCGGAAGACTACTGCTGCCTCCCCCCCTAAAAAAAACAAATAAATACATTTATTTTTCGTTCTTTCGCGGAAATAAAACGTTGTTTAGTACTACACTAAGTTAGATATATTTTCGTCTCTTGTGATTTACGCACATTGTGTATGTGTATTGTGACGATGGTGGAGGAGCCGGGTAAGCGTAAAGTGAGAGAGAGAGAGAGAAAAGGTAGAGGAAATAAAAATAAAAAATTTAGAAATTGTGTTTGAATTTCTAATAGGCTACTAAAAGTCAACGAGGCCGGCAATAAACGAGAATTATGGGCATGGGCAGAAGGAAAATTTGTTCATTTATATTTGGCCGCGGCTTTATAGGTGCAAATGTGTTTTCCACACCCAGGCGAAATGAAATTCCATATTTACAGCACGGCTACAAAATGATACTTCTCCCTAGCCTTTGCTCACCTGTTTTACGCGTTCTTTTTATATATATTTTTTTTTCAATTCATTTAATTCCTCCACTCTCTGTGTGTGTGTATATATATTTTTCTAATTCGCTTTATTTCATTTACGATCTCAGCAGTTCTCCCAAAACAAACATGAAACATCATCATGTTTCTACCTATTTGCAGAAAGATTTTTTTTTCACGTACGTGTCTATTTTTTTTTCCATAACCATTTCAAATAATACTTTTATGAATCACGTTCATTCTTGAGAACGTCGCACAGTCAAAATAAATAGTGTTTTCATTATAATTATACACTTAACTATTGAAATAACAGCTGTTCATCCAAACTCATAATAATATGTAAAAAAAAGGTCAATTTTGCCATTCTAAAGATTGACAGTTTTCAACCTCTTTATTGTTAACTATTAATAAGTAGTAATTTTACTCGTTCGTGTTACAACTTGGACTATAAAGCTTTAGTAGACAAACTAATGTATTTTTATATTTAGTATTTTGTAATATTTTGTATTCGATTCACCTAATTTCATTCACCATTCATTCACATAAGACAATACTTTGTAAATTAGAACTTTATATAGTCAAGTCAAGAATCTTAGTAGAAGAATCGTAGTTGATGACAACTTACTTTCTAATTATTAAATAAAGAATGGAATATAACTTTTAGTTCATAAACCAAAAGATCAACACTTGTCTAATTGACTTCTTTAGTAAAAACAATATTTGTATACAATATAAGATAGCATTTTGTAAATTACAACTCTCTCAAAGTCAAAAAAATTTAGTAGAAGATTTTTACTTCGTGAGTCGAGGAAGCAACGAATTATTAACTAAAGAGAAGAAAGCAACTCTTAGTTCATTATCCATGGGATCAACACTACTAGTTGACTCCTCTAGTAAAAACTAATTAACTAAAGAGAAGAATGTAACTATTCCATAAGATAATACACGCTAGTTTACTAAAACAACTTAAGAATATTTATATACAATATTAATAAACCTAGATATATATTTTAAATATAATTTAAATAGATTTAAAATTTTGTATTTATTACAATTATTACTAAAATATATATTTAAATAAAGAGGTATTGGCATGGAAACAACTGAAAGTTGAAACAATTGTTTCGCAGATTCTAAATAAGGAAATTAGTGTGTTTATTGCAACGCGTATTGTAAATAATGAAAATACGTATATCGCGCGCGCATGGAAACAATGCTCGATGGAATTAAGTAAGAGCGTTAGGTCGGAGTGCCCATTGTTATTGCATAACTGAATAATTATATAAAGCAACAGAAATACTAGGAACGGGAGGACGCCCCGGGCGGATCCTGGTATATACAATTGCGCCGCAACTGGAAATGCGAAGGAGAAAAAAAAAATAAAAATACGCATCATTAAAACCCTTCGTGTTTCACGTAGGCGGCAGAATTATATGGGATCCATCAGCATCGACAGAAGAACATACATAAATAATGTATGAATTCCGCTAAACTGGGTTAAAACACTCCAGCGTATGTGTGTGGAAAGGGCGGCGCAAAAGGTTTTACATAACATCGGGCCATTAATGATTCGAAAACATTTCCCGCGTCTCCCTTACGCTCGATCTCTCGCATTCTGCTTGCTACACACCGAATCCAAATGGAAACACATTCAAAATGCAGATAACAACACATGTGTGTGTGCGCGCCCCGCCGTTATATGGAAAACCTCTTTCGAGTATTTCTCCTCTCATTGTATTTTTTTGCTTTAATTTAAAATACAATTAAAAAAAACACACACAATATAATACTGTGGCACTCCTGTTTCAAGTCCGTCGTCGCACCCTCTGATCTCTTTATTTATTTTTTTTTTCATTCGCTCTCGTCATTGTTTCGTTTCATTTTCGGGTACGGAAAGAATCGAAAAGGGCGGTGAAAAAACAAAATAAAGAGTGTGGGGGGGGGGCGCACTTATTTATCGTCGCGTCAGGTCTATTTATCAACCGCCCTTATTTGGTCACACAGGTATGTGTACTGCGCCAAAAAAAAAAGCACCCCTTTTTGTTCGCGCGCTTGTTTTGTTGCGTTTGTTTCAGTCCCTCTTTTATCTTTAATTTATTTTTTTTAACCACCGCCGCGCACTTTGCCAGCGCTTTGTGTTTGTCTCATTTTTTTTATTTTTATATTTACTTTTCCTGTTAATCAACCCCGAAGCAAATTCTTTTATGCACGCCCGAAAAATCTGGACACTTCTACAACTAAATCATCAACATTTGTTAACAAAAATCAACATTACATTTTCTAATTATATTTAAATATCTTTACTACTTATAAATGTAAATAATTAAAAATATACTGAAAAAAGTGATTAAAAAATTACAATTTTTTAATGTTATTGAAATGTATATATAACATAGATGCAAATAGCTGTAAAACACATTAATATTTTATTAAAATTTTCTGGTTATTAGGATAAAAATTAGTAAATAAATAATCAATATTAAAAACAATATATGGGTTCTATATACAAGAAAATAGTTGGCTTCGTTTGTGATTTTTGTTTTCCTTTTGTAATGTGATTTAGGTATGGCAGATGCGCTGGAGGTCGACCAACTATTCCCATTTGTGTGGACACACGCGGGTGCCCTTTGATAACGTAATACGCCATTAATTTGAGATCTTTAAGGGGCATTTAATAAAGGTACAATGCCCCAGTGTACGTCCCTCCCCGAACAGGGCAAAAGGGAATTGGAGAGACAGAGAGAGAGAGAGAGAGAGAGAGAAGAGAAAGACAATGGGACCGATCTCACCATTAAATTTCATTTGGCCGATAAATTTTCCCTGGGAATTTTAATGATCCGCTCCTAAAACCAACGCAGAGACGACGACACCGAGAGAGCTAGTGGAGAGGACGAGACTACATACTTATGCTCACCACCAAAGAAAATTATCTCGCTGTTCTCTAAACTAGCCAACTTTATTACAATTTTTTTTGCGTTTCATCATATTTTCAAGTTCTTCAACGCAAGACTTTAATACAGTATTTAATTAGAAAACTAAAATTTTTGTTATTTACCATAATTTTATAAGAAACAAAATAATGATTGTTCGGAAAGTAATTTCTTTTGTTCTTTTATTACTGTTAAAAACTGTTTCAAACCGCACTAATCGAGAACATTATAGTGAATCCGCATTAAGTGAAGAAGCAATAACTAATTACTAATTTAATTTAATAGAATATATTTTAATTAACAACAAAAAAAAACAAAATTACGTTTCGAACAACCAAAATTATTATAGTTTTTTTTTAAGCAAAATTGATAACAAACAGTCTGTAAAACTGAGAAACAAAGTGGACGTAAATTGAGAACGAAATATTCTAAATGAGAAAATCTTTTGGGTGAACAACGCGCAGCAGCGTTTCGAAGTTTCAGTTTAATTTTCGAAAGCAAATTCCTAAACACTGTGAAAGTTCATTTGCAATGCAGATTTTCGTGTAACCGGAGAGATCACGAAGTCAATAACGGAAATTACTGGAATACTAAAACGTGGGTGGTGATAGTTTAGAAATCTTTGAACGAAAACAACAATCTTTATTTACATTTTGATTCACATTGTTTGAATTAACGTACTGAAAAATTGATACAATTCATTTAATATAAATTCTGCAATATTTTTACTAAAATACCTGTAAAACCAGTATGAATATAGCAATAAATATTTGTAATACATGGAAATCTGGTAACAAAAACAAGTAATGTAATTTTTCTATAAAGTTTTAGATGGAAAAGTTTTAGACCAAAAGTTTTGATTATAACAAAAAAAAAACATATAATTGCGTAATAATGTGAGCAGAAAAAATGAAATGAAAGGACGAGCAAAAATGGAAATGTATTGCAATCAATTATTAAACTTTGTCGATTTTCATGGTTTCAACGCGCAGGGGCAGTTTTTAGTCGACCGTAAAATATGAACACACCCCGAGAGTGCATTCGGTGCGAAATTTAATATTTAGTGCTCAGTTTTAATGGGTTTTCCCATTAAAATTACGTCATCTCGAATACGAACACGAAAAAAACAACAACAACAATTTATTATATTAAATATTCAATGGTAATTTTCAGTATTAAATAAAATGAAACAGTTTAATGTTAATTATTATAGTTAATTGGACAGAATAAATTTTAAAAAAATGCATCAAAAGAAAAAACAAACAAAATAATATAAATTCTGCATAAATTAAAAAGAAATGAGATGGAAATTAACAAAAAGGTATCTTTAGATCTATCAATCCTAGACCAACAAAATGGCGCCAAATTTAAATCCGGCGCTCGTACTAAGTTAACAATTCAATGGAAAAACTATATAATTAGATGCGAATACTTCTTTCATTGATGCGATCATAATCATTCTGAGTCGACTTTAATCCGTTCCAGTTTGCACTCCCATCCAATGTCGTTACGCAACGGGCCGTAATCCAATAAGAATGTGATCATTTTTAATATTCTCCGGATTACACAGTCGGCCGGATCGAAAAATCGAATTTCCCCATTCATGGCATTCCTGCAGACATGCAACTTCCGGTGCGATTCCCGGTCGAGTGTCCAGATCTACCCATCCCTCCTCCCAACGCCAAGTGAAGTGCCTCTTTCAATCCTCCACCCTTGACTACTTAAAATCGAGCCTCTCTTCAGAACGGTGGAAGTGCACACACACACACCCCTCCAACAAAAAAAAAGTAAAGACGCAAAAGCGAAATACTTGTCGCCGAGAAGAAAATATCGCATAAAGTGTGTGTCATACATCTTTGACCGTTAACGGAAGAAAAGCGCTCAGGATGTAGGAAAAACATGACCACATAGATACACACACTTTACGTGGAAAAGCTTCATCATTCTGACCCTCCCGTTTTTTTTTAAATAAATAAAAAGGGCTTTTACTAGTACGAAAACCGTTTAAAATTTACTAAACGCTCTTCTAAGGCCCCCCTGCGCTCTCGTCTACCCTATTAATAGTGAAAAACCTTTCCAGAAACGAAAACGATACAACTTAGTTTTCCCTTTACCCAGCAAACGAATATTTAATGCAATAGCCCTATTTATTATTCAAATTTTACAAATATTTTTCATTTGTAACATACGACATTATTATTAACATTTACCATCAATTCTACACTTGATGTTATTGATATTATTTTTTAATTGCGAAATGACAGCTGTCACCTTATGTCAAAAAGAGTAACTGATGAAATTCTCTTAGCTATTACGTCGCTATGCAACTACAAACAAATACCTTGAGTCACGAAATGACAGCTGTCACTTTGTGTCGAAGCGAGGAACCGGTGAAAAACTATAAAAAACACATAATTTTGTATTTTTTTTTAAATCATTATCAAGTTAGAATCTAATGTATTGGAGATATTCCGTAAATCGAAATTATATGGTTTTCAATATATATTTATTGCACATTAGTGGTAATGAGATTTCGAAACGTTAAACAAAACATGGATACGATAAATAGGAAATAGCTATTCATTTTTATATCAAATCCGCTTATGGTCTTTCCGAGAATTAATGCCAGTGCGTGTAATTAGTTAATTACTAATCATGAAAATGTAGGGGACGTTTTCAGTATTGCATATTCGCTGATTAAACTTGTACCAAAAAGTGGACATAGCATCATCGGGCGACCGACATTTCGCGCAATGATTTGGTTCATTATGTTTTGATTCATTCGCGGCCTTTTCAATCCTCTCTTTATTACCATACGAATGCATATTTGACTTGTCGCATTGGATTTTTGTTTAGTCACTTATTTTGTTACCGTCAATTATACACTTATTATTTAACAGATAATCGTTAAATAACGTTATTTTTTTTTAAAGTATGAAATGACACCTGTCACAAACAATTGGGTTGCAGCGCAACTACAAACAAATATGTTGATTGACAAGTGTCACTTTGTGTCAAAGCGAGAGACTTGTAAAATACTCTTAACAAATGGTAGAAAGGTTTAGAAACGCTGATCCGTAGGATTACTTGGATAAACACAACAGCTAATGGACTCCATTAATTTAATTGGGGAAAACGGTTTATCGGGTAATATATATATATATAGATCTATTGTTTTTCTAGCCTCAATCCAAGCCCACGGTGATCACTGACCCGACGTTATTTATCTCCGTTACCATAACGAAAACGGAAATGAATAAATCATTAAAGATCCTACTTTTATCCCGGCCTGCCGCATTTTATTTCCATCCTACAATTGCTCTCAATTAAGAGATTGATGAATAAAAAAAACTATTTTCATAGTCTTTCATAGTATTTTAGAAGGTTTTTATTTGTTATGGAAAATGATTGTCAGATAAACAAGCACACTGTTAGACTTTACGATTTTCGTTGTTAGACTTTACGAACTGAAAAATCTAGTTTTTAAGGAAATCCTAATATTGTGAACATCATGGTAATTTTGTTAATTTATTTAGTAAATTTAAAAACACGAGTTACATATTTTCAAGCTACAGATTATAGATATTTCTTCATAAGTCCAAATTGAAAAAAAAAGTGGATGCGAGAAAAAATTGCTACGGATGTACTGAGTTCGAAACTAGGATTCAAATAAAAAAATCTATTATAATTGAGTTCGAAAAGCACATCAAAAGTTAGAAATTTTCTATTATTAGCAATTAATTAGTGAGCAAAATTTCTTTAACTTTCTCATATTTAACATTTCGATATTTGTGTTTTTACACTTTGCTTGCTTATTTTTAGATGATTTTCTTAAGTAACAATGAAGTTATGATTATTAATATATAATTAAGAATATTTGAGACTGGGAATCATAAATTTAAAGTAAAGCAGCAACATCTAAAGAATTTCGAAACTGAATATTTGTAACAGATAGATAGAGCTGGTTGTCTTCTCACATCAGCTTATACATCTAGATGCACGCCTTTCCCTGAAGTATGTTTTATGAGTTCTTGATCTCTGTCTGAAAATTGGAAGATGGAAATTATTTATTTACTGTGCGTCTGGATCGGATGAGAAGCGTAGAAGTAAAATACGTGTCAAGTGCAGCCTTGGTGAGGCTTTGATCCCTTGTCACTGGCTCCTCCGTTCGCCCTCTGATCTCGCTCGCATCCAGAACCACCACTGCGCGCATTCGTCGTATCACCCCCATGTCCCGAGGGTGCACCACTATCCTCATCCTTCTTTCCAAACTCCACCTAGATCTGAAAATATTTCACGTGTCACATCAACTGAAAATGTATAAATAAAATAAAATGCAGCAGCATACAGATAAAATAACGGTGAGTCGAGAAAGGTGCAGGTGAGAAAGCAAGGACAAGTGCCGTATCCTCAACGCAAGGGTGTAAGAAAAAACAGAAATGTATTTATGATGTGAAGGGTAGAAATAATAAATTATCCGACGTGCGTTCGTCCAAATTGCTAGCAGGAATAAAATGTATCTGCGAATCCCCCCCTTGACTCGGCAATATAATGCCAAACATAAACGTGAAAAATCTATCTATCCGCACGCATGAAACAAATACAAGAGAACCGACACGAATACAGCAGACGGCATCAAAATTGCCCGCTCATATTTTATTTCACGACACTAAATTATGATGGAACATGAATGCGGTACAAAATATACATTTGTTACGTAAATTGGTACATCTTTAATACGTAGACGATCATTATAGCTATTATAAAGGCATTTTCTAAGTAATCATAAATTGTTTCAGCTCCCGGTAAATCAATGTTGCAATGAAAACAAATGTATTTCCCGATTAACATAAGCACGCTTAGATTCCTATAGATAGTTCAGAATAATGTCACAAACGAAGACGGTTTTGATGCATCAAGTCTAGACTCTCTCGATTGTGTATGAGTGAGTGAGGGGTTTCTAAATGGAACTTCGCCGGCTCATCCTTACGTGCATGACGTCCCTTTGTGTCTAAGTTTCTGCATTGAATGTAGGTTGAATTAACGTCATCCACAGTAAGTAGGCAAGTCTTGCCCTTTATGGTAACCATCGTTGCCTCTCCTCCCACTTACTCACGCCCACACTTACATCCATGCATTCACTTCGCAGAACAGTTCCAAAATTATTAAACACACAAACATAATCCAATTAAAACCGAACAGGCACCAAAAAAAAATTACCAATATTTGCATGAAATTGTAATAAAAAAAAACAAAAATTATTCCCGTGTGCTTTTAGTTTTTTTTTTATTTTTATCAACAAGCAATCGAATCCAAAAATTAATTTAATTACAATCAATCGTACGAAACCAATGAAATTATAATATCATATAATTGAATTAATTAAATTCGCGTTCGGTTAAAAATACGCAGCGCGGAATTTAATTAAACCATTGCAGGTGTGATTTTACTATTTCGAGTTTATTTGCTGGGGAAAATAAAAATTGGATGAATTTGTCTCAAAAAGTTAATAAGTCTCAATAATTTAATAAATAAAATCAAAACTCATCTTATTTGTTTGTAGGTGTCATTTCGCTATACACTTGGTTCTCTTTTTATGCGGTAGATACGTTCCACAGGAAAACGCATAAAAATAAATTGCACAAAAAAGGACTAGACACACGTATAAAGGATACGTTTCATATTTTTTTAAAACCGCATAAAACTAAATCAATGAGTTACAATATACCGAAAATCGCATAAAAAAGGGTTTATTAAATTTCAGAAAAAATAATTAGTATTTCTATATTCTTTCTGAAATGTGTATTCATAATTTTATAAAATCGTTAACAATTTATTAAATTTCAGAAAAATATAATCTTAACATATTCCTTCTAAATTTATACGGAAAAATTTTACAAAAAAAAATACAGAAATTTTTTATGAAAATTAATCATTCTTCACATTTTAGAATTATCGTCGCTATATGAGAGTGTTCGGCATAATTTGCGAACTGGTTCGAAATCACTTTCATCACTAGAAGAGATAGTCAGCATATCAGATCTATGTCCTGAAGATAATGATTATTCACAAGTAAAAATAGTCTCAACTTCGCATGTTGATTTTTTTCCCTTTGACAATATAATCAGTGATTAAACTTTGCGATGGCTTTGCTATTTTTTTTTTGATATCCAGAAATGCAATTATGAAGCTCGCGTTGAAACTAGAATGCTCGTTCAGAATTATCATCTTTTTCCATGAAATGGTTTGCCAATTTGTCAAAATGGCCTAAAATAGTTATTTAAAAAAATGCTTTTTGATATAAAAACCGCATAAAAAGAGGACCGAGTGTATTTGTTTCTTATTTATATACTGCGATTCAATTTCTAAAAGTTACTCGCTTTGACTCAATGTGACAGCTGTCATTTGTTAACCTAATAATTTATAACATAAAATCATTGACATTTTGATGTAATTTTGACATCCGAATTGTTCTTCGTGTTCACTTTGAATTATAAATCATATTATATTTTTCGAAATGAATTTAATTAATTTTTAATAATTCATCAAAAAACACAGTTTTATTCACTCAGTTTTAATAAATTACCATTAATTATATCTTTTTTTTTGTAACTTATTGACATTGATAAAATAAATGAAAAAAATAATTTTTTTAAATTAATTACATTTCCTTTCTCAAAGTTCTAAGTCGATACATTCAGGAATCCTTTGGCATTTTCTGCTAACCCCAAAAATGAATTAAATTTTGCGCAGTACTAGGAAATGTTGAAAATCTTGTTAGAAGCGGTAATACGGAAGTACGATGGTAATACTATAAGAAACACTGCGCGCCGAGATTTTAACGCAGTATTAATCTTGACACTAATTTCCGCGCGCATTAATTAAGTGGATTTCCGCAGTATTGATTTTACGTTAAACCTCACATTTTCTCAACTCTGCTGATAATTTTTGTAATTCTCAACAATGTTAATAAAACAGAAATGTTTGTTGGATGCTGTATTCCAATTTACTTTCTTCACATGACTCGTTCACAATATCGGCAACCTGCGGCTCTTTAGCAAGAACTTATTGATTGCTCTTTGCTCCTTAAACTTTAGTGTATAAATAATTGTAACAAAAAAATTATAACATCATAGATGAAAATTTTTTGCTTTAATTTAAAGCGAGTGAAGTATTTTCTGCAATAACCAAATTTTCCTATTTACGTATGTATCTAGATCAGAGATTTTTAACCATGACTCAAACATATTTGTTTTTCAGTTGTACAGCAATTGCCATTTTGTCAAAGTGAGGAATATTTTTAGATTCCTTGCTTTGACAAAATGTGCCAACTGTCATTTACAATATATACAATATATATACAATATATATACAATATATATACAATATATATACAATATATATACAATATATATATACAATATATATACAATATATATACAATTGTACTGCAAAACAATTGATAATTGTTTTGACACCTGTCACTTGTAAACCTAACAGTTTATAACGTAAAATCATTGACGTTTTGATGCAATTTTGACATCTGTCAATTCGCAAATGTTTCACTTAAACTCTAGAATGATTTTTAACAAAAAATATAATAACATCTTCGATTTTAATCTTTAGTTTCTTTTCTTCAATAGAATTTTAGAAAATTACGATTTGGTAGTAGAATAGATGAAATTGGAAATATTGTAAATCTTCTTGGAGCTCCACGTTTACGTGTGTCTGTGTGTATAGTAATGCAATTGCATGCGAATTTCGGACATCAAAGTGCAGGGTAATTTCCGGTTCCGGTTGGATTCCTTTGGAACACTCGCATTCAGAGCAGCGGTGACTGGTGCGTTAGACAGAGATAGTGAGAGGAGAATCGAGGAAGACAAGAGTGTGTGTGTATATATATATGTATAGGTTGGTTCTGTTCTTCCATCTACCGCAACGTTTCTGTAGATGCGCATTCTATGCACAGGACTACAGCTACTAGATAAATTAATCATCTGCAGACGTTTTGATCCTGGTATTAATTATGTATTCATGGTTTCACCTCGGCGCATTGGATTATACATGTTTGTCTAATAATTGAATGTGTTGTTGTGTCCAAGTGAATACTCTACAAATTGCAAAGGAATTCCATCCAAACCATTCCCTCCCCACTTTCCGACATTGATACAACGAAACCTGCACGTAAGCTCGAACTTACGCAGTAGTTCCTCATTAGTGGCATAGCAAAACTGGAAATTTCTCTCTCGGAAAAGCAGGCTTAAAATGTATGCACTATACACAATCTATACACCCTACCCAAAGTATGGATTTCAGTGGTAGCGTCGATGCGAGGAAAACGGTCGGAAAACTATACACGAACTTTTAAACTCGGTTGGTTTTCGGATCAAGGCGAACATCGTCAAATGTAATTTTGAAGTGAGTTAATGTTCCGGACGTAATAGATATAAATTGTTCAATTTTAAGCGACGCCAGTTCAGAGCGAGGCCAACCAAGAAGGGAAGAACTCAAGGGAATGAACAAACACAATAAAAAAATATAATAATGATCAGAGCGGAGAGCAGAACTCATTCCATTTAGTTTTACTATAATTGATTTCCCAATAACATTAACACATTTAGTTTTTTTCGTAATATAAATCAATTAAGTTATCCTTGATTCACCTAAGAAACATCGTTTCTTGTTGATGAAACTTCGTGTCTTCATTTTCTCTCAAACCCTTTTTCCTCGACGGTTTCCAACTAAACCCGTGTTTTACTCTCTCGTTCTACCAGAGTTCGTTTTACGTCTGTGCATTTTTTTTTTCTTCGCTCTGGTTTATCTCAAGTAAAATATACATTTTTGAGGTGGATTTGCGCGTTTTCCGCACGGGATGTTTTCTCACTATCCAAAGCTCAGCAGAAGCAGACAGTGCATACACGAGTATAAGTGTACGACGGAGAAAGAGAGAAGGTAGGGAGAAAAAGAGCAAACTTGGATGAACGAAAAGCCAATCCTTGCAAAACTTATTCCGACTGATTTATTTCGCGCGCCACCACATTTTTTTCCCTTTCTCAGGATCCAATTTTATTTATTACGCATTCTTGTCGCAAAATTAGAATGCTCATCCAATAAATTCGTTGCGTGCATCTTTTCAACTAACTTCTTCACGTGAATATAGAATCCAACTGATCCAACCGAAAGTTTGAGCTGCTTTGTTGCATGATAAAGGATTAAATTTATATTTTTTTTTTTGACTGAATCGATGATGGTAAAAGGTTGAGTTTCTCAGGGAGCAAAGATAAACAGGTGGGATGTATTTTATCCATTGTTATTTCTTCGCGGTGATGTGTGCGAGGGGGAAGTCAATTTTCATTATAAAATCGCTCTTGGATCCGAAGCTTCTCAAACACGACCTCCCCCATCGGACCCTTTTAACAGCCCTTCCACCCCTCATATAACCATCCTCAACTCTCCCCAGCGCGGGAGTATGTGATCTTTAATCGTGTAACTTTATCTTAAGGGAAGAATTGATCCTTTTCTCGCTCGCTCTCTCTTGTGCATACACACAAAGTCTTCGCGAAGTGAATAAAGTTACTTTTAAGAGCAAAGGCCAACATATACAAAAACTTCGAAAGCTCATTATCGAAGCGAGATGTTAACCGGTTTTGATCTACATCCTCGAAATGTTTACTCTTAATACGCAGCTCAGCTAATCCTATTTCCATTCAGAATGACGAATATATTAGATTCCATGTTATTTCATAATTTCTAAAGATTTAATCCAGCAATTTCAATTACAGATTTAACATATTTAGGCAGATTATAACTATATATTTGAAATCTAACCAATAATTTATTAAATTATAAACTATAACCCCTTAAAATCTATATTTTAATTGATGTTATTTGCTGATTTGGATCATAATTAGTAATAATGAAAATGAAATATGAGTACAATTAAGCTTCGGTTATTTCTACCTCTCTAAAGTTGGTATTACTTTTCATAAGGTCAGTCCATATTTATAAGTTTCTAAAATTATAAACAACGTATTTACTATATATAAATCATTGAAATGTATTCACGGGCCAAATGCGGCCCGTGGGCCACCATTTTCAAATCACTCCTCTGAATAATATAGTTTTATTAATATAATAAAATAGTATTATTATATAAACTCATTGAAAATGTTTTTTTTTTTAAATTTCGCAACATATCAATAACGATAATTAATTGTCATAATAGAAAATAATAAATTAAATGAAAAAGTATGTGCTTTTAGTCGCCCTTATTTATGTATAAGGGCGACTAATAGCCGAATGGTTAAGTCGCCATACCCACGATTGAACGGGCGCCGGTTCGAATCCTGGTCAAGACAGGCCCGTTGTGAGTCATCTCGGTGCTTGCAGCAATAGTTCATCGTTCTTCAAAGATGGACAGTCAAATGAATGAGGTTCAGCATATGGACCTTTTCAGACTGGTCGATGGATAATATTAAGGACAGTGTTAAGGATAACAGCAGATTCACATTCTAAGGAAATAGTGGAATCGCAGAGCATCAATATACTACTGAAGTTTATCATAATAGTAACTATCCACCGGGAAAGATTATCCATTTCATGTCAACCGCGATCTTGAATTTTCTCAATATTCACATTGATGAACAGATTGTGAATAAAATTATACGACATAAATACAAATTTTGCTATAAGAGAATTAAATTGGAAAATAAATATTACTAATTTGGTGTTAACAATGTAGATGGCGTAGGTACAAATTAAAAACAACAATCACAATAATAAAAGCAAAACATAAAGGTGGAAACTGTAATATAAATAAAATAGATGATTATTAAATGAATGCCGGTGTTTGTGCGTAGAACATATAAAGCGATGAAATAATAATAACAATATATAAATGTTTGATGTTCAAAAATTGATTAATAAACATGCGTATAAATATTTGCATCGATATTAAAGTTTGCACTGTGCATGGGTGCGGTTTCAAGTGAAAAATTATCAAAAAAATAAAAATTATAATGTAAATGCATGCAAAAGGGATGAACAAAAAAAAGACCGTTTCAATTAAATTGAAAGTTTTCAGCGAGAGATTTTTGCATAAAGTAATTAATTTCATAACTAATGTGTACCTTCTTCTAGTTGTATTTTTTTTATGGTATCAAATCCAATCTTTTCGCGATGAAAACCAATATTGATTTGGACGCCAATATCGAATTAATATCCTAATTAAATGGCAAACGCCGAAAAGCAACCCTTCGAAAAAATAAAAAAAAAGGGAATGGGTGTTCAAATTGCTTTTTGATAGCTGCGCCTTCCGTTTCCTAATTAGTTCCCTCAATTCGATTCTCCACATATATAGGTTTTTTTTTGTTGATAGCACGCGGTGGCGTTTATTTCGGAATTTTCATCACCCGGCATTTTGGGAATTATTTCATTAATTAGACGATCAAAGAGAAACGCGTATGCAAATACACGATATATTAGGTAAACACATTTACTTTAAGTGGACTGTTTCCAATGATTGCTTTCTATATTAATTATACGAAAGTTCGAATTTACTGGTTGAATGTTCAGAAATGTATGTGTTTGATACGATTAATTTTATATTGAATCAAATGTCTATAATATACTTACATTCTAATTGTATGATTTTCTTAATTTTTTAATATACTTTTTATGTAAACTACCGAAACGAGTCAAAAAAACACGAAAAACAAGTTAAATTTTTCGATTTTGAAATTTATATGTTTGAGTCACGATATATTTGTTTCCTATAATTATTTCAGTTTTAAAATACGTACACACAGAGTTACGATTACAAATGATGATTACCTGCATGTAAGTGCTTGCCTTCCCATTGTGAATTTATAAGGTAATTTATGCGAACATTAAGTAAATTAGTTTGCAATCAAATTTGAAAGGAATTTAATATCGGATGATAAAATATTCTTGGAGGTATGAAATACTTTTTTTTTAAATATTTTATTAACGTTTCAATTCAAAGGATACTTGTACATTAAATTTACTGCTACCAACTTTGTAAATACAAACATTTTAGATCGCTTCTGCTTGTCGTTTATTTCCTTTCATTCAGTATTTCGTATGAATTTGTTACGTCACGTGGGATACGTTTGTATCCCACATTAATTACTTGCTTATAATACACGTTTATTGGTTATAAAATGAAAAATGTTTTTATTTTAATGATAAATGTATTAAAAAAATACAAAGTTTAAAAAAAACATAAAAGGTGATATATTTAAGAGTCCTTGTTATATAATACTAATAATTGCCAATTTTTTCCTATTGATCTTTACATATCAACTTATTTTACCATTATATCAAAGGTTGTAATATATTTGTATCCCAAATTAATTATTAATTTATTAAATATATATTTTATAATTTGATCATGTAAAAATACAAAAATGTCTATCTTTACAAATGCATTTACCCGGCGCATCCACAATTTCAACAATCACAATTAATTAGTTCATTTTTTAATTTAAAATTATTATTTACAATTTGCATGATATTATACAATAAATTTTGTTTATTGTTAATATTATTTCAGTAGCAAATTTTTGAAAAACAAATATAAATTGCTCAATTTATATCTTTAAAAAATGCAGGTGTTTCTCAGGTATTTACGCAAGTGTTTGATTTTATTGTTTTCTTATTTCTGTATTTGCAGTGTTCACGTAGGTCTTAAATTAAAACACAGGTGTTGACGTAGGTGTTCAATTACACGCAGGTGTTCCTTATCGCAGTATTTCTCATTAGTGGTCGCAATTTAATGAGTAGAAAAATTACTATTGAACGAAAACAAAACAGAAATACATAAATAATGCTATTAGATGAGATTGATGCGTGCATTGCTGGATATATTTCGTTTTTAATTTGCCATTTATCAGTGTTGGGGTGGATCATCTGAGATTAATTAAATTAATTGGCAGCCCATAAATGGCACTCGAGGCACCCTCCTGAAAAATCCGCCGCAATCAATAAATGCTATTTGGGTTAGACACGCGATAGATCACAGGTAGAGCGAGCTTCTACGTGGTCGTAGAAGGCGGCGGCGGAAGGAAATTGGCACGCGAAATACATCTATATGACAGTGCAGTGATGCCACCCCATCGTGTCTGTAATCCTAGATCTGCTAATTTAATTGGGCGTTGAGAATCGTAATGGATTCGACAGAGCTATTTAGCTTATAATAAATGCAAAAAACTAAAGCAGATGTATATAAAATATGTTTCAGAACAATATATATATATATATATAAAAAAAATTAGTGTTTGTTTTCGATGCACGAAATCGCCTAACAATTGCGGCGTAACAATGGTAGCTTCGCCTCTCCGTTCTTCATTACATAATATGACGACAAAGAGATTAATTGATAGCGAAGTTCGTGCTAGAGCCGTGCGCGAAAATAGGTTTTGCTGGCTACAGGAGGACCACATTTCCATTGTCCACTTTGGGGCTCTCTCTAATCTACCATAAACATGTTCTGCCGTACTGCTTTTTTCCCCCATTCTCATAATAACAACAACAACGACAACAAGAACAACAAAGCTTGCTTCTATCCCATTAACCACCACTTGAAAATCAATTGTAAACCCATACATAAGAGAATCCGAGGTCAATCAACTTCGAAACAACTAATTTGATGGATATCTAACGACGCCAATTCATTTATCATTATATTAATGGGAAATGTGTTATATTAATGGGAAAAACTAATTAGTTGAAGGATATTTTACCTTCAACTAATCAGTTTTTCAGCTTAGATTTTGATCATCAAATTACAATCCTCAGATTATAATTTACAATCATAATGTTAATTGAAAATTATTTTAGCAAATATTTATGATCACGATTTTATATCTGATATAAACTATAGTTTCCTAAAAAATCAGTATACCAAAGCGGCGTTTCATAACCTTCTTGATTGTAGTTGCATCACGACGATTTATAATATACATTTATTTTTGACACTTTAACAAAAGGTGACATCTGTCATTTCGTGAGCGATTAAAAATCTAACCCATAAATTCAGAACTGCTGTATCTAAGAAACAAGGAGATGATTAAAATCAAGTTTAACTTTTTTTTCCATAAATAGGACGACTGTACCAGACTGTGCCAGTAGTCACAGGTTCAAATCCTGGTCAAGCCCAGCCCTTTGTGAGTCCTCTCGGTGATTGCAGCAATAGGTCTATCGTTCATCACAGATGGACAGAGAAATGAACGAGGTTCATCGTATGAACCTTCTGCCAAGTCGATGGACAATACCAGTGTTAAGGATAACAGCAGATTCATAGTCAAAGGAAATAGTGGAATCGCAGAGCATCAATATACTACTGAAGTTAACCTATAACACGACAGCCAACCAACAAATTAAAATCAATTCATCATAATGGTAAAACTATCCAACGGGAAATATTACCAACCTAATGACAACCGCGATCTTAAGTTTACTTAATGTTCACATTTATGAACAGATTGTGAATAAAATTATAAGAAATTTAAAAAAAAATGGAAATTTGTTGTAGAAAATAATTATTGATATTTATAGGCACGATTTTATATTTGAAATAAACTATAGTTTCTTAAAATAATCAGTTTACTAATGCAGCGTTTCTCAACCTTATTGTTTGTAGTTGTATCACGACCCAAGTATTTATAATATAGTATACATTTTATTTTTTGACACTTTGACAGAAGTTGACATCTGTCATTTCGCGATCCATTAAAAACGTAACTGCTACAATCTAGATTCTAAATTCTATAATTACTTCAAATCAAAATATTTTTCAATTTCGTTCCTTTAATTCTGTTTTACATTTAATTACAAATAAATAATTAATGGCCATTGAGTCTATTTGGTGTTTCATTACAGTTAAGCAAACTGTGTCACGGATTTTAGTTGATTGGATGACGTTTTTTTCTATTTGGGACTAACGGAAATCACTCTATTGAAATCTATATGATTATATTAATAAATATAAAAATACGGCTTACGTAACGTTGATCTTGTCAAATCGCTATTAAAGTTATTATTATTTAACGCGGTGCTCGCGATTCCGTATGAAACTTTTCAAATTGTATAGATATTTTAAATATTTCGTGCCTGACATAATGGATGGCGCTGCATAAGGAGGTTAGCATTAACATTCCGTTGGAGCTTTGGCTGAAAGCTCCGCTTTCTGGCCGTCGTCGTCAGATATTTACGAAAAGTTTCCATTTGGAAAAATAGCAGAAAAATAAATCATGCGCCTTCGACGAAGCAAAAAAAAAAGAGAGAAAATTCTATCTTGTTCTCTTCACGTTCGTTCCCTTTTCTTCATCCTCTCCTTACAAAATCTGTGGTATCAATGATCCTTTTCGTTCCCTTATGCGGAGAGGAAAGGAAAGCTGATCATGTTTTTACACTAAGCCGTGGGGTTTCGCGTCGGGGATTCCAAAGAAACCGAAGAGCATTAAGTTTGAAGGAAAATTAAGGAGGATGGAGAATTTTCGCCACTGCTGCTACTCCGCAACCGGTGGGGGGATAGAGAGGGATGAAGTGGAAATTGTACACGGAAGGAAATGGCCGATAGTAATTTGTCTAAGAGAGAAGTTTCGCCTTTATTTCTTTCTTCTCCTTTCGGATATTTTTTTTTTGGTATACTGCTCGAAAACGTTAATTGCTTCCTCCCAATTTCGCCACCATCCCTCTGCGAATCACCCCAAAAACTACCTGAAATTTTCCAATGCGGAATGCACGAAACTGTTTTAATAAATTAACCGTGGGATGGCGGTGGTGTGCGTTAGTTACGACTGCGTAACCTCGTATTTATGAGTCGTAAAAGGAAACCCGCTTTCCACGGGAATTGCGAACAACAATTTTCCCGGCTTTATTTTCCTTACTTACATAATGCCAGCCTCCAACCTCTCTTTCTCTCTCTCTCTCCTTAGCCCAAACGGCCGGAAAAGGATCTACCGTGCATCCGACTGCATGCGGGTGATGGTATGTGCGCAAACCTCTTCCACTGCTATCTTTCTTTTTTCGGTGTTCCTCCACTTCCACCCGATATTAAAATGATTTATTAATTCTAATTTGAGCGCCCCCAACGGCTTAATGGACACCCCCGCTCGAAATATATGGGACCATAAAGAAACTGTCCCCGGGATTATTTCCACTTAGTTCCTCTCATCCAGCAACATTCCGCAGAATTTAAACATTTTCCGTCTTGGAATTTTCAACAATAAATAAAATTTACACTCATTTTACATGTCTCTCCATAATTATACAAATATTTACATACATAAAGATAGATAAATGGACATTTCCTTATCCATTTTATAAATTATAATTAAATTTTCATAACAAACAAACAAATTTCGCTAATTTTTATAATCTTGCAGATTTGGTGCATTAATTTTTCATTAAAACTTGTTTATAAGCTCCATTCAATTTTTTGTTCGAATTCTAATAACTAAATCAAATATTTACTTAGAAATTACATTAACTTTTAGAAATATTAAGTTCCAGATTTTCCATTGTTCGGAAATATTTGATCAAGGTTGCATTTTCAACTGTTATGTACTATTTTATAATGTGTAACATAAGTGGCGCCTCCACACGTCAAATCTTTTACGTCTCTGTCTGATAAAGCGCCTCGCTTAGAACTAAGATTTGTTGACTGTTGACCTTGCATGCAATTTTGCATAAGCGAACTCTCCTGTGTAAAGGATGGGGCGGAAATATTCGCCGAATGTCCGCAAAGGTTTAAAAAATCTAAACTTCCTAAGAAATTTTATTTCATTATTATCTTTCGCAATTAGCACTGATTGCTATTTGGAAATGTGAATGGAAACTAATTTCATGGAAAAGTTTAGTTTCTCACTGAATTTTTTTTCTCTCTTTCTTGTCCCTTTTGTTCCTAATCTTATATAATACTTTGCACACGCTGGTAAAGCGTGAAAAACTTCTTACAAACTTCACTTTTAGTAGTAATTCAATTTGCGATGAATAGTTGATTATAACGAAAGTTTTTCTTAATACATCTACATTTAATTTTTACAAATTAAACAAAAATCAATAAATTTATTTGAAATTTGTAATTGGATGAACAAATAATATTTTACATCAACTTTTATTAAAACTGTAATTTATTCAAGAAAAACAAACTAATTAGTTTCAAAGTGAATATCGCTTGTAAGTAGTAAATTTTTAAGACGGGAAGTATACTGTTACTATTTATAGTAAATATGAAGATATGAAGCTTCACAAAAATGAGTTTGGAAAAAGTTGTAAGTTTTAATGAGACTTTACCGTTTGCAGTAGCGTAATTTTACACATTCGTAGGCAAATCCTAGAGTTTTGCTTTTCAGTGTCTTAGGTGGGTGGGTGGTATGAGCAGCATCCAGCAGGCAAATGGGATGTGCAATATCGTGAAGTGCAGCAGCAACAAGTCTGATACTGGTGTGATGCAATCGCTTCAGCCGTCGCCGAGCCATTAGTACTATGCTTTTAGATTAAAATATCTTTGCTTCTGCTGCGTCTTCCTGACATATATCACAGTGACAAGGACCTCTCCGTCTCCCGCACTTCTCCTTCAATCCACTTCTTCGAACAATCTGCACGAAACAACTGGAAAGAAGGAACACGCACATCTTTCTTGTTCGCTCAATGCAAAAGTGCAATTTTCTCATCATAATTCCAAAACATGGTTAACCTTTCATCTACTAGTTATAAAGGTGAAACATATTACAGTACACGCCACTAAATTAAAAATACGCCACGTAAGCAAAATCTAATAGAAATTTGTTTTATTAATAATAACTAAAATTTGTTTTAGACTAATTTAATGTATTACTTATTAATTATTATTATCATTACATCAGTAGATCGCATAGTGCCATTATCCCGCACTGTTTGAAATCGGACTAATCGAGATCTGCATAAAGTATTATATATTTTATAAGATTTTACCGATATTAATTCATTCATGCTCCAAATTCTCGTGGAATCGTTTCTGCATACATTTGCATACAATATCATAATTCAACGGATCGATTGCAAATATTCTCTTTCATCGCATCTATGCTCTAACAAAGAGAATATAATGAAAAAAAAAGAAGCTTACTCTCGACAATTAACGGTCCTGTTTGTTCCTTATAATAACGTTCTTCGATTTTTCTTTAGAACCATTCGTCGGGGGTTCCTTCTTTTATTTGTATTATTTTTTTTTCATTTTCATTCTCTCCCGGCATTACTCGCTTTTTTACGGATTCTGCACATAAAAATTCGCAAATGCCTTTTCAATATACGAAGAAGCATGGGAATACCGTCGGCAGCTAAAACCTCCCCTAACTTTTAACACACAATAATACGGATTAAAATCCGTTTGCATCGCGTCCATTTATTGTTTCACTGCCTCGGATTTTCGTGCTCTGTTCGTTTTTATTTTCTTGTTTTCTTTCTTTTTTCGGGAATTTATTTACATCGTTTTTTCTCTTTCTTCTTATCAACTATCGACTATTCTGATGCAATGACACGCGAACACTTTCAACTTTTATCCCATTTCCTATTTATATACGAAGACCTGGCAATTCACGAAAGCAACCAGTCAAGCATTCAGCAATTTCTTTCAAAGAAAAACATGCCCACTCTTATCAGCTTTGCTCATGTGTTTTTATTCATACTGTATTTATCTTGAATTTATTTACTTAAGTGTGTTAGGTGATATCTTTGATTATAACATTTCAACATAACAAGTTTTAAGTACAAATAACATAATCATTATAAAATGTTATTAGAGTAGATAAGTTGAAATTTGTTAATTTTATTTTTCATATTTCATTTTAGTTTAATTTTCAAGAAAAAAATACCGAATTTTGATTAATAATTCCTAAAAATAATGTATACAATGATTTTATTTAATCAAAGTATGTGTGAATTCATGTTTTGTTTAAAAAAAAACAACAAATTATTATTGGTATGATTTGTTTCAATAATTGCATATGTCATATTTCATTATTATTATGTTTAAAATGCTTATCGACCACACCATGGATTTTATTGTTGGTGAAATTCGAATTTAGAATCAAATTTTGTATATATTAATTATCTAGAAGAGTTTCTCAGGTTTTTTTACCCTTTTTTACGCCACTGATAAAAAATATATATACAGTGGAACCTCGCTTAACGAACATAATACATTGCAAAATGTCCGGATTTTTACTCGTATAGTGAAACTATTTCCCCCATATAAACTAATGTAATATACGATAATGCGTTCCATTTTAGAGACATTTTTCTTACAATTTATTTTGCTCGTTAAGCGAGTATATGTATACAGTGGAACCTAAGGAGCACCTCGCATAACGACCATTTCGCTTAACGAGCAAAATGAATTGAAATGAAAAGAAAAATGACTCGCTTAACGAGCGACATTTCGCATAACGAGTGACGATGAGAAGAGAAGTCCCGGATTGCGCCTGCTTCATCATTTTTAAAACTTGTGTACACATATTATGTGTATTTTAATTATATACGAGTATTTCACTATACGAGTAAAAATCCGGTAATTTTGGACTCGTTAAGTATTCGGGTATACTTGGAAATTTTATCTGTCAAAATGACAGTAGCATAACCAAATATAATAACAACAAAAACTTCTGATTCTTTTGAAAGTCGTAGTGACCTGTGACGGTCATGTTTCTTTTTAATACAAACAAAACAATATTCTGTCAAAGTTGTGATTAGTGTTTGGTGATGTTTGCAAGCTGAAGAAATGAAAAAAAGAAGTCGTAAACAGACCAGTTCTGTTAAAACGATGAAGAAACAAGTTAACAGCTTCAAGGTGAATAGTTTCAAATGTATTTCTAATATAGAAAATTTTAATTTTTTTCTTTGTTTTGTTAGCAAATTTACCAATAGTCTGTAGATTTGATAAATATTATTTAAAAGTGATTTTTAATACGTTTGTTGTATATAATATTGCATCAAAATTCTGATTATTTCTATGTACAAATCGATTTTCCTTTTTTCTTGCATAACTCTTGCATAACCATCAGTCCGGATTCAATTTCCAAGCAAACTCAATTATTGTGTTGTTGTATATTTAGTTTCTCGATTAGTCCGGTTTCAAATTATATTTCTGAAATAATTGCACTATGCGAGAAATTACTGTACTTTCAAAGGAAGATACATATCTTATTGTTTATTATTTTATTGTACAAAAATCCAACATGAAGAGTATGTTTTTTTTTACAAAACTATTATATAGTTTTGTTCTATTATCCGTTTCTATGCTATATTTTTGGTTTACCTTTTTATACATTTGTATTTTATTTACTAGATTAGTATTGTTTTCTTCTTGAAACAGTAAAATTTAATACATTTTCAGTTTGAATGAATTTGTTTGTATCGATTCCGTTTGAACATTTGTATACAAATAACAATGTCCCATACTTTTTAATTACGAGCATAGTATTTATTATTAAAAAGCAGTGCTTTTGATGTCCCCGAGCATGTACACAAATAAAGTGGTTTCTGTGTAATGCAATGCACATAAAGTGCCCTATCCGTGCGCCATTTTGGCTCGCATCTTCTGTCTCTCTCGCACGCGCAGCCACTTGGCCTTTGATACCAAATGGATTGGGCTTTTAATTAAAACAAAGGCCAGTCGGAATGCTTAATACAATTTCGTCTTTTCCAACAGGATTAATGGAATCTCGTCTTCCCCAAGATTCTTTCCTACCTTGCATCCACCCTTAGACATTCCGCATCATTGCCTACTCACTAATTACAAAGAAAGAAAAAAAAAATAGAACAACTGCAGTACAAATATATGGAGCAAACTATAATAATAACAATGACATTCCTTTGTTTTAACCAATATTTCAAACGCATTTGATTACAATATAAAATATTTATTTGGATCCGCGAATGTGTTCAATTCGGATTAATTGTAAAACGAAATATTAATCAATCGACTATAAATTAAATAAACTGTCGGTCGGCTCCGTTCCAATTATTTCCCTATTGATTTTACGTCTGCAGTGTTTATTTTCGGTTTAAATAATTGATGGGACTTTTCGCCCAGATTTTCGTTGCGTTTTTGGGTATAAATATTTTGGGATTTCGACCACTCACACGCACGATGCACATAAAAAATGTAGGAACCTAGGTTCCGTTTCCCCCATTATTATACTTTCGTTGCTTTACTTTTTCTTTTTTTCGCCCAAACGGGAAAATTGGTTTATCGTTTATTTATTAAATTTAATCTGTTCTGTTTATTGCATTGCCTCGTAACGAGAAAACAAAAGAAAAAACAAAAGCAAAACTTTTGAATTTTTTTTCTTTCTTTTTTTTTTATGTTTTTGGACTGCTCCAGGGAAATTCGCCCCCCGTTCCTCGGAGGGTGAAAGAACAATGCAGAAAAAAAAAGTCAGCCGCATTTTCGTCGAGTTCCTATTTTATTATTTGTTTCCTTTCCTCTTCGCTCGTTTTTTTTTTGTTTTGTTTGGTAAATAGGAAAATTGTTTTATGGCAATGCGCGCGGTCTATATTGATTCGTAATGGATCTAGTTACAATTGGAATTGTTGGTAACGGTTATTTTTATTGGTTTCCGTTCGAAAAATTCTTTTTGTTTCTTTACGGTTCTCTTCATTATTTTTCTGGGGCAGCCGTGGTTACCTTGTTTTCTTTGTGTTTTATTTCAATGTTTGACTTTTGTTACGTTTTTGATGATATTGTTCATTTTCATGCAATTCTAGATTATAATCCCCACAGTTTGTAATGCAGCAAACACATAATAGTTTTCCAAACTATTGATTCGATGTTTCATAATTTAATATTTCCATATACATTGAAATAACGCGGATTCAATATTCGTATTTATCAATAGCTTTTCACAAAATATTGAAAAATACAACTAGAAGGATTATATCAAAATTATCACATGGTTAAATTGTAGAGGGAACTATAACATTATTATTTGAAAAAAGCTTAGTAAATAAATAAATTATTAATTGTATTTCATAAATCGTAAAGTTTAATATAAATGTGGACAAAGTAGGAGAGACGTGAATGAGAGTTTTAACGCAATTTAATATAGCGCAGAGATTACTTTAAATTGTAGCACTGAATAATTCATAAATTCCAATTACCGTTTTCCATTTAATGAATAGATATTAAAATTAAATTAATTGCCGCTCCGGCCGAATTAGCAGGAACTTGCTGCGCTCTTAAGAAATAGCACAGTTGCAATGAAAAGTGCCACTTCACAAGTTTGGACATTAAATACAAATAACACAACTTGAAAAGGTGATGCGATTATGTAAAAGAGTTTCTTTCTTTACTTTATTTCATTTGTGCATAATGATTCATAATGGGGTAATTTTTATTTAATTGGATCAATTTCATCAATGAAAATTGACACAAATCTTATGTACAGGACAGTTACATATTCTTCTTTATGTAAACCTAATTATTAAAAACTTCCTCTGTCCGAAAATAGTTGCTACATTTCACTTGGATTTTTGTCCGGAATTAGTATGTAAGAATGTCACTTTTGCAACAGCAGCGTGAAATAAAAGCGCAAAGTTTGGCCATCGCACACTTAGATTCATTCAAGAAATCTGATAAAGAGATATAATTTAAATTTACTATTTCCAATAATCTTTACATGAAATTGAAATGTATCAACTATTTTCGGACAGAAGAAGTAATTAATTATCACGATTTAGCATATTACTTTTAAAATTAATGCGAAAAAAATTAAAGATTGTATTTTCTTCGTTGGTAGAAGGATGGGGTGGCGGTAATCTAGAAGAAATGGGGTTAGGATCGTACGCGGGAAGTCGGATGGAAGTGGAATTTATATATAAGTTTGTATCTATATCGTGACACGGTTCATGTAGCCCTCGGGGTTCGTAAAATTACCAATTAGGGAGTTGCTGCGTCCCCGAAGCACGGTAGGGATCGTGGGTCGCGTTCAACTTTATTCCAACTGCTCTTCAACCCCCGCGCCGATCCACCTTTATGCAATATTATTTTCAATGAAACCATCCTTGCGCGCCAACATTTCATATATGTATGGGGATGGATGGGAAACCTACTAGAATTCAAAACCGCAACAAAGTTAACCGCCTTTGTTCATAATAACGTCGTGAGAAAGTCACAAAGTGTGTATATAGAAAAAAAAATAGATATAAAAAAATTACTTTCAGATCGGTATTTTAATTAAGTTCATACACAAATAGAAAGTTTAATTAATTTATTATGATAAAATAAATATAATTAATATACAGCAATACTTCGAATAGTGTGGGTTCAGATAATATCCTGGACTATTGGAAAACTGATAAATATAAATAAACAACACAAAAATGGACTTATGGATTATATGAACAATAATTTATGTATGATTTAGATTGTTTGGTTCTCCATATTTCAGTTTCTCAAATTATTTATAGTAAATTTTTAAAACTGAATTTATCAGTTTTTCAAATTATTTACCGTAAATTTCAAATCTTCAATTTTTCAGTATTTAAGTTTCCCAAA